>NW_023270415.1:41988137-42071551 GCF_011800145.1 Mirounga leonina | reverse complement strand
ATTATATTATATTATATTATATTATATTATATTATATTATATTATATATTATAATTAATTCTAAGCGTATTTTGTTCTTTTAAAAAAAATATTTTATTTCTTTATTTAAGAGAGAGAAAGCGAGCACAAGCGGGGGGAGAAGCAGAGGGAGAGGGAGAAGCAGGCTCCCTGCTGAGCAGGGAGCCCAATGAGAGGCTCAATCCCAGGAGCCAAAGGCAGACTTAACCGACAGAGCCACCCAGGTGCCCCTAAGCCTGCTTTGTATTCAACATCTAAAGAGCCTTGGAAATAATTTTTGGCCATCAGCAGCTTTGCAAAACTATGCAAAGGCATCCCTCCTTCCATAATCAGGACTTGTGACCTTGACTTCTATAATACCTTTAAAATTAACCATATAAATCCAAGGTCTGTGGAAGAATCATAGAATTGCTTACATTTCTAGGTCCCCCTGAAGTTTCTGCTTTCCTTAATGGGATTCCACATTATGGAAATTAGATGGCTTCTCCTTAGGGTCAAACCAGAAGTTTTTGACAAATTGTCCATTCCTCTAACTTCTCTGAATTTTGAAAATTCTGGGATTGATTCTGAGGGATTTGGCCATTTCTACTGCATCAATTCCCCTTGCCTGTCACGTGCGAGCCATCTTCTGAACTTTTACTTCAATGCCATGTCATTGTGCTATCTTTATAAAGACATGAAGTAATAATTAAGAGTCTAAAGTTAAAATTCAGTCATGTGAGGTGCCATCTAAGCAAATAACTCAGTGAAGTGCACATCTGATAAGCAGATGTGTCAGGCCAAGTTCTCATATGTACAGATGCCAAGACACTCATGACAGAGCTTGTCCTCAGCCTGGCTGGCAAGTTTCTCTTGACAGGTTTAAAAGACACAGCCCAGGGGTTGGCAGAACTAAGGCTGAATTCCTGCTTCTGTACGGCCCAAGAGCCCAAAATGGTTTTTATATTAATAAATGGTTAAACAAATTAAAAGAATAATTCTTTATAAGTGAAAATTATATGAAATTCAAATTTCAGCATCTATAAAAAAAAAAGTTTTATTGGAACACACACACACACAAGATACAGCCCAATTTTAGAAATAGTAAATGTGAAAAGCTGTAACATCTTTGGATAGAACTGATAAGGGAATTAAAGGTCTCCATTCTCTCCCCAGATGTGTGGACAAGAAGGGATGTTGAGAGATGCGGCAGTAGCTGGAGAGGGACAGAAATTAGGGAGGATTTTTTTGCTAATGCTTTTTTTTTTTTTAAGTTGGCTTCACGCCCAGTGTGGGGCTTGAATTCACAACCCTGAGATCAAGAGTCATATGCTCGGTCACTGAGCCAGCCAAGAGTCGCATGCTCTACTCACTGAGCCAGTCAGGCACCCCTTGCTCATGCTTTTCTTAATTTTTTAAGATGTGAGATCCCTGTTGGCATTTATATGAGAGACAGGAAGAGATAGAGAGGGAGAGGGAGAAGAAGAGAGGGGAAGAGAGGAAAAAAGGAGAGAGAGAGACAGAGGCAGAGGGACAGAGATAATTAGACCTAGATTGGCTAAAGATATAGGATAGAATTGGGTACCTAACAAAGCATATTCTGGAAATATAGCTTGCCTTGCAAGCTTCCCCAAACAAGCTTCTAGACACTACTGATTTCACATTTTTTCTGATACTTCACAAAATTGTTCATGAAAAACAAATGGGATATCAATTGGAAGTTTTGCTCCTTCAGAAAGTAAGAGTTTTACCCTTAATGAGCCAGTAAAGCAATGTTTCCAAACAATCATCTTGTATGTATGTCCAGCTCCAGTTTTCCAAGTGCTTTTGAAAATGCTGCTTCATTTGATCCAAAGAACCACCTGCAATGGAGATGAGAAGGACCTCCATGCCCAGGACTTGGATTTGGGGATTTGGGGAGGGACCACTCCGTGCCCAGGACTGGCCTAAGTGCTTCAAGGGCCTTGTATCATCGAATCCTCGCAACAACTGTCCGAGATTAGGGACACTTATTATTCCCAGTTTCCAGCCAAGGGAACTGATGACTCAAGGAAGTTAAGTAAATGCAAATTTGCACAAATTCTTACATCCTGTTTATACAGATGAAGGACCTAGGGCAAAGTCAAGTTACTCATGCAAGTTCACATGTTCACACCTGGCTGGACCAAGTCTCAATCCCAGGCAGGTCTGACTCCAAAGCCCACGTCCCTAACCACCAGACTGCCCACCTTCCCTAGGTCAGAGGGAAGTTAACACAAGGACAGAGAGCCTAAGGTCAACAGTCAGCAAGGGGTTCAGGAGCCTGGCTACTCTTAGTCAAAGATCTGTTTATACACCACACCACTTCCCTGTTAAAACCCACACTGCCAATTCTGAGATTTTTAGATAGACTTTTCAAACTTCTTCCTGTGAAAATGTCTCTTGGGAGAGTCAGATGATAGCATATATCCTTCCACTGCTGAAACTGAATGATTCTAAGAAAATGTATAGGAGGGGTACCTGGGTGGCTCAGTGGTTAAGCGTCTGCCTTTGGCTCAGGTCATGATTCCGGGGTCCTGGGATCAAGCCCCACATCGGGCTCCCTGCTCAGCGGGAAGCCTGCTTCTCCCTCTCCCACTCCCCCTGCTTGTGTTCCCTCTCTTGCTGTGTCTCTCGCTGTCAAATAAATGAATAAAATCTTTAAAAAAAAAACAAAAAAGAAAATGTATAGGAACTCAGAATTTTAATACCAGAGGGCATCCCCCTCACGTAATAAAAGACAAACAGATTGAGTGAGACCCCACGACTTCTTCTGGGTTCATGAATATATTTAGCAATGTCCCCAAGAGGCCAAACAAGCAAAGGGAAATGCCAGGGACCCTGGCACGTACCCGATGTATCCGCAGGAGCAGCACGGGCGACCGCCATGGCCAGCAAGCCCCTGGTGTGACTCCAAAATGAGGCTGCAGCAGGGCAGCTGTGCCCTGGCTTCCCACCCAGAGGGTGGTGCTTTGCTTGCCATGGTCTCCAGCTGGCTGGTGCCAGGTGATGACCTAAGTCACACAGAGGGGGCTCGGGTGCCCCCACCACAGAGGCCCTCTGCCAAGCGGATGTGCCCATAAATGCCTTCACCTACCACTGGCAAGGAACCCTGAGCAGCACAGTCTGGGATGCCTCCCAGAGCTGCAGTGGGCATTTCTTTCTTTCTTTTTTTAAAGATTTTATTTATTTATTTGAGAGAGAGAGCATGAGAGGGGGGAGGGTCAGAGGGAGAAGCAGACTCCCTGCTGAGCAGGGAGCCCGACACGGGACTAGATCCCGGGACTCCAGGATCATGACCTGAGCCGAAGGCAGTCGCCTAACCGACTGAGCCACCTAGGCGCCCTGCAGTGGACATTTCTTCCCCAGCCTCCCAGCAGATGATAAGGGGCAGCGGAACCAACAGGAAACACACTAAGTCAAGATAAAAGAGACCAAGCGATTCAGCAGTGACCGATCTCGTTGATAACTGCAATTCAAAACTAAACAAGTCTCTGCTCCCAGGATGTCTCATGCCCCAGCTCACTGCTGTGCCTGTCTTGCAAAGGGAGATCGGCTCTAGCCACTGAGGGGGTACACACACAAGGCTTTGCCACCGGGGGCCAGAGATGTGACTTCACCGCTCAGTTGTGGCAGGAGCTTATACAGCTGAAGTATTTTTATCTGTCCCTTTTTCTTTCCAGGAAGGGACTGGGGGTAAGAGGGGCCTTAGAGGGGTCACCAGGCAGCCACAGCAGGGGAAGAAATAACAGCAGGATGAAAGAGTTCCAGCCCAATGTTCCTGGTTTTTCTTCTCCTCCTCTGAGTCCTGAGTAGCTCAGTAGATTTGCTCCAGCACCAAGCCTGAATTTCACTGGGTAAATAAAGGGGGACTAAGACACTGCAGGAAACCTATCTCGAGCTTCCAGAAAAAGAATAAGCAGCTTGAATACTTTTCAGGCAAGAAACCTATGGAAGAGGAACACCCACACTTAGCCCCCCCGCCCCGCGAGGTCAGGACCAAGTGCTGGGGTGGGGGCTTGGCCAGGTTAGGGCCCCAAGTAAATGCACTCGGTAATCCTGGGTGCATGCTGGCTTTACAGGGGAGCTGTGAGCAAGCTGATGTCCAGGCCCACAAGACAGCTAAACCACCATCGCAGGGAGAAGGCCCGGGCACTGGGTCCTTTTATGGAAACGCCTCTCCACCCCCAGCCCCGGCGCGCAGCCGGGGCTGAGAACCGCGGCCCTGAGAGCCAGGAAAGCCCTGTGATGTGCAGACACAAAGCATGCAGCGGCATCCCCGAGCGACAGACCCCAACCTCTGAGCTAGTGCTCCCGGGGTGCGGTTAGGCCGCCACGGCTTTCCTCTCCCCCCAGCCTCCGAGGCTGCTCCCCAGCGGCTGGGCGGCGTCAGGGCGGCCCTCCGGACATGCGGACGTCCGTCGCTTTGGGAAACAGACACCTCCATGTTGCTTTGCGGGTCGGTCCTGCTGGGACTGCCCCTCCAGGTCCCCACTCCCGGCTAAGGGAGGGGCAGACCCAAACTCAACCGAGCCAGCCCTCACTCCCCGAACTCCGACTCTCGGGTCGGGTAACACAGCCGCAGAAAACGACGGGAACCGCGTCAGGCCGCGATCGGCCCATAAAGGCCTGAGAGTCGTGTCGCGGCTCCGCCACCGGGGGCCCGGATGTTTCTGCAAGTCTGTCGGCCGCCCCAGGAGTCAACACACCCCTTTGCGCTTTCATTAGCCGGGGCTGGTTTCTACTGCCTGCAATCAAAGAACTCTAATGAATGAGGTGATCGGTCCGAGAAGGTCAGGTCACGCTCGGGTAATGCGACATGCCGTCGCAGCCCGCGGGAACCCTGCTCTGCGTCCTACCCCCACCGCGCCCGCGGCTGATGGAGCAGTGCCCCCCGGAACAGTGCCGGGCGCTCTAACCGAGAGGAAGAAAGCGCCGCAGAGGGTCTCACACTGTCCGTAGAACGCTCGGCCCTGGGCGGCACTTGCCAGTACTCACAGCTCATTGGCCAGAACCAACCAGCATTCCCATGACCCCACCCACCTGCTAAGTGCAAGCCTGCAGTGCGGTACGGGGCAGCCAGCCCTGAGAGACCTCGGCGACAGTAATCCAACCGTTCAAATGCACTAGAGCAATCTGCCATCCTATAGTTTTCAGTGCGTTTTCGAGGGCTAGTTGGGCAAACTGACCGCTATTCAAAACAGTGTTCCTATGAGAAAATACGTGCCAAGTTCCAAGCACCTGACTTATATAATAAAGTGGAATGCAATCTGTTGGTAAGTTGGGCTTCCTGTACTTAAAAGTTTATTTTAGAAACATAGCCCCCGAATTTGACAGGCTGGATTGAATTATTCAACCACAGCCATGACAAACAGGGCCGGCTACATAATTTGTGGGTCCCAATCACGGGACCCCTTGTTGGAAAAGCAAGAAAAAAGTGCTGTTAAAGGTACTGAAATACAAAGCTTTCTCCTTCCTTCCATGGGTGTTTTTTATTTGCTATTTAATATTGTCCTCAGTAAAGAAAAAGTAAACTTTTAAAATATTATTAGCATGAAGTACACTGTTCATCTTTATATTGTGCAATGCCAGTTTTAAATGCAAATATAAGAGCATTTTACAAAATTTCTATTTCCGAGTTGGTACTTGCATATGTATTTCATCCTTAACATAACAGTGGAAATGCTGTACAAAACTAAGTCAGCTAGTTTTATTTCACTTAATACGAAACAGAGTGCCAACCTTCTACCTTCAGCTTACTGACAAGCAAGGAAGACGGAAAGGAAAGGAACTAGGGATTGTTCTCTCTCTCTTTCCTTCTACATCTGTTTCCAGGGCAAGTGGTCCGCTCATCCAGGAAAGGAACAGGAATAACATAGGATATGACAGAGTTCTTTGTTCGTTCATGTCTCTTGCCTTCTTTCTGTGTTCAAAACAAGTTCTTTTTTAAAAAATAAGATTTTATTTATTTATTTGAGAGAGAGAGTTGTGAGAGAGAGAGCACAGCGGGGGGGCTAGGTGGGAGGAGGGGCAGAGGAAGAGGGCGAAACACGCTCCCCGCTGAGTAGGAAGTCCGAAGCAGGGCTGGATCCCAGGATTCTGGGATCATGACCTGAGCTGAAAGCAGACCCTTAACCGACTGAGCCACCCAGGTGCCACATCGAAGCAAGTTCTGATTTGAACAAAAATGTATGGTCTCCCAGGCTGCTAGAGCCCCTGCTCACCTAGGCAGACACAACACACCTTTTACTTTTTTTTTTAAGATTTTATTTATTTATTTGACAGAGAGAGACAGCAAGAGAGGGAACACAAGCAGGGGGAGTGGGAGAGGGAGAAGCAGGCTTCCCGCTGAGCAGGGAGTCCGATGCGGGGCTCTATCCCAGGACCCTGGGACCATGACCTGAGCCGAAGGCGGGCACTTAACGACTGAGCCACCCAGGCGCCCCACAACACACCTATCTTGCACCTGCTTGAGTCTCATCGAACTCCCACGCATCGTGGGTCCATCAGAACTCTGTGCTCCTAAGGCATCATGAGCATTATATGTAAATGGGGTGGTGAGGAAGGGCATTGGACACTCATAGTGCATATGTCTCTCTCTCCTGTGCATCCTCCATTGTCCCACCGGCCTTCACTTCCGAAGCAGAAGTTCAAAGAAAAAAATGCTTAGGAATTTTGACACAGTGACAGCAGAGCATTAAATCAAGCACAGGACCCTTCTGAGCCCAGGTCTGGGCAACTGCACAGAGCACAGCCAGGAAGCTGACCGTGGTAACAACCATATCCCCTCCCCCTAACTCTGCCACTCTCATCTCCTATTTAGCAACTCTGAGTAACATGCACTAAGAGATAGGAAGTGAGCTTGAGCGATAGGGCCTGCCATTGTTTATTCACTCCACAAATACTGATTGAGCAACTACTATGTGCCAGGCACTGTTGCAAGTGCTGGACATAAAACAATACACAAAACCAAAAGCCCAGCCCGGGAAGCTGACCTTCTAGCAAAAGAGACAACAAACAAAATATGTTCACAAGGGGCACCTGTGTGGCTCAGTCGTTAAACGTCTGCCTTCGGCTCAGGTCATGATCCCAGGGTCCTGAAATCGAGCCCCGCATCGGGCTCCTTGCTCCGCGGGAAGCCTGCTTCTCCCTCTCCCACTGCTTGTCTCTCTCTCTCTGTCAAATAAATAAATAAAATCTTAAAAAAAAAAAAATGTGTACACAAAATAAGTAGCCTGGTAGGTGGCAGTAGGTACTAAGGAAGAAAAAATAAACCAGGGGAGGGGTAGGAAAGAATGGATTGAAGGTGTTCATGTTTAGCCTTTTACAGCCATTTACTGAAATAGTTGAAGGTAAAGAAATGGTCATAGGAGAAAGCGGAGAAAGCTGATGGGGAAAATGGCAGGTACTGGTCGTTGGAGAATAGGAAGCTTCTCCAAAGAGGGGACCGAAGTTGTGAGTTGTGATCATGCTGGACACACCGCTCCCCCTCCCCCCGAGGAACGCGCGCACACACACACACACACACATGCAGGGTGCCTGAATAGGGGGCTTCCTGTCTCTTCCAGCCAAGCTGGTCTATTGTGTGTCAACATGAAATGAGGTTCATTAAAAGAGTTTCCCTGAATGTAAGGGCTGAACAAATTATGAGCTCTTGTAGCCCCCAGAAAGTTCAGTAACCCACATTTAAATCAGCTTTTCAGTCAAAACTTTCACAACCATGGTTAGATGAACCCGTTGATTAGGACACCATAATTTAAGCCCCAAGTGGTGGGGGTGGGTTTTCCCTAGTCCTGTAAACCAGATACCCAATTTGCCTAAGTGAGAGAGAGGGTGAGGTAGCTTCTGCCAGGGCTTTATTCTGCTGGTTGAACACAGACTAACATCAGACCTTCAAAAACACTCTACTTGCCAGTCTGTCTTTTTAAACATCTCTAAAAGCCATCCAATTTACTCTCCAAGAGAATTGCTTACTAATCTGATTATTTTTAAATGAGATTATGATGCATTTCTTGACAAATACAATACTTGACAATAGACATGAAGATGGAAAACTTTAGAAAAAACAAAGATTTCCTCTTTACCCCTTGCGTTTATGATATTTGTCTCCTCTTAGTAAATCAACAGACAAAGATTACCAGACGGCTCTTGGGGACCTTGTTCTTGAGTCACTTTTACCTCCTAGGTTCAAATTCCACTTCTATTAATTTTTAAGACATCTGGTAGTTCAGGGAGAAGCAATTATATTATCATTTCTGTAACTAAAATGTGGTGCCCTTGCCAAAAAAAAAATCAGTGCCAAATATGCTAACCATCTAGACCCAGCGCCACGTCCTATTGTCACATCATCCCCTCTTTAATTTGGGCAGAGCTGAACTTGAAAGTTAATGCTTAGCCAGATCCTCCTGCCTGGTTCTCCAAGCTCATGCCTGCAGGCTGGCGAGACGAGCGGCGCTGGGCGGCCCGCTGGGGAACAGTTACTGGAGGCTGGGGAGCTACCCACCCGGGGAACAGTTTATCCTGTGCTCTCATGCAGAAGGCAGAGGGCTGCTGGGGACGCTCGTTACTTATTCACCACACCCACTCAGAACCCGGTCTGAATGGGTCCGTGTTATTATTTGTTGGCAGATTCTGCCCACGTCCCCTCAGCGTAAATCCTGGCATCTCTGAAGCTGGCCTTGTCTCTCACCCCATTGTTGGGTTCAGGCTGCGTCTCTGCATTTTGAGGCCCTTAAAGCACTTCGCGAAGTAGAAGAGACAAGAAAAGAGGCAGTCACACAGGACACACTGGTTGTACTATTCTTACCAGTCCATCCAATTCCAAGGAACTCCTGCATCTTGAATAATGAAAGGTTAATGCGCAGCTGGTCCCCATTGACCCAATACCTTATCCTAACATGCTGGGTAAAGGGCAGGGGGGTCCTAAGGAGGGCTCACAGAACACTGACAGGGATGACCACTTTACAGAAAAATTTACACTTGCAAGCATTGGAGTTAAAAAAATAAGCCAAAGTAGGCTCGCCAGTGATAACGAGGTTACAGTCTGGTGCCCTGTGTTTACAGCGGGGGCACCTGTGCGTGGCAGGGAAAGGGGACATATGGGAACTCCCTGTACTTTCCACTCAATGTTTCTGTGAACCTAAAACACTTTTTTTTTTTTAAGATTATATTTATTTGCGAGAGAGAGAATGAGAGACAGAGAGCATGAGGGGTGGGGGGGGTCAGAGGGAGAAGCAGACTCCCTGCCGAGCAGGGAGCCCGATGCAGGACTCCATCCCGGGACTCCAGGATCATGACCTGAGCCGAAGGCAGTCGCTTAACCAACTGAGCCACCCAGGCGCCCGAACCTAAAACACTTTTAAAAATAAAGTCCATTAAAGACTAAAAAATAGAAAAAGCTGAGATCTCCCCATTCAGAATAGTTTCATAGCCCAACCATTATCCACATACACAATGGGGAACGAAGCAAAGTGAAATTAAAACGAACAATAGAAATACTCCTTATCTTCAGGCAGCCACTAGTTGATGTAATTTAAAATACAGGTGTTAAATTTAAAACTGAAAAGCTTAATAGTTACCATTAATTAAACATTTAGGGTACCCCAAACTAAGCACTCAAATTATCTCATGGGCTTCTTAAAAAAACTCTATCAGGAAAGTGCTGTTATTATCCCCATTTCACAGGAGGGGAAACAGGCTTAAACAGGTTAAGAAAATTGTGTCCAGTCACACAACCAATAAGTGACCAGCTAGGAAATTAGTATTAACTGAAGGAAAAGTTAAAGGTGAGGGGAAGTCATCAAATATTTTTTGCCTAAAAGAAAAAAAGAAAAACAAAATAAACACACAAAACATTTTAATTAAAAATGAAAAAAAAAAACCACAAACCCTTACTCTAAAGGATAAACAAGCTATAGTCGACAAGCTTGGATGAAGGGAGAAATAAAAGAGTAAAGAGAGGGACATAGAAAGTGGGTATCATTTTCTAAGCAAGATACAGCTAGTGGGGGGGGGGGAGGGTTAAAATAATTCTACCAGAAAAAAAAAAAAAAGAGAAAGAAGGCTAGGTTTGGAGAAAGAAAGTAAAAGGAAGCAAAGGGAGGGCATAAAAGAGGAGAGAAAGAAGTATATTAAGAGGGTGGGATAATCTCATTTTTATGACTTTCATAATAGAATTCATTGGTTTCAACAAAATAATAGTTCACAGTGGCATTAAATCGGCAAATGTTTAAATGCTGAAATTGTTTACATTTTGAGCACATCTGCCTTTGGCTCAGGTCATGATCCCAGGGTCCTGGAATGGAGCCTCAAGTCCGGCACCCTGCGTGGCGGGAAGCCTGCTTCTCCCTCTCCCACTCCCCCTGCTTGTGTTCCCTCTCTCGCTGTGTCTCTCTCTGTCAAATAAATAAATAAAATCTTAAAAAAAAAAAGATGCCAAATGCAAGCCAGTGGCTTTAACTGCTGCTTAAGTGGAGAAACAGCCACCTGTTCCAGAACTGAAGGAAATGCTGTGTTTGTCCTCCTGAGGCTGTATGCGGGCTCTTCCTAAAGGATCTTCGGGAGTCTTAACTTTGCTGGATTTTTGCCCCGTGTGCTATTGTAGAATGTAACCCCCATGTACGGACGGACTTGAGGGACAGCTGTCCTTCCACTCCCCACCCAACTGCACCCAAACACCAGAACCATGTGTCAGGAGAAGCCACACCAGTATTGACAGTGGGTCTCCTGCTCTCTCTTCTCTTCCTTAAAACATTCATTTCAAAGAACACGTCTTCATTTCAGTATTCTTTATCACGATTACACCAGGACCTCAATCATCCCAAATAGCAAATATCAGCAAGATATTAGGATATTGGGTTGTTTGCAGGCCTCTGTCTCATGGCCTCAGGCAAGTCATTCCCCGGGGTCTCAGATGCCTCATCTGGACACATGGAGTGGGTCAGATGACCTAAAGCCCCTCCAGCTACAAACTTCTATTATTGTGTTCACCTCCTGCCTCACAGCAGGTGAAAGCCGGAGTTAAAAGGAACTCGAAATCTCAAATTCTGACCAATGTGTGAACTTTGGATATACTACCCAAGATGGACCAGTTCACACTCAGACATAAGAACACACACACTTGCACACATAGGCTCATGCAGGCAACCTCTACCCCATATACCATACGCAGACTAAAAAAGTTGTATCTCATAAACATAGAATAAGAAAAACAGTCTCTATCACTGCACTGGACTCCGTGAGAAGGCCTTAGGACAAACTGGTGATAAGGAGGTCAGCAAAATGATCTGTCCTTTATGGGTCATATGACTGAACTTCCGAACTTATATAGACTCCTGCTTTATTATTACAAAATAGCAAGGAATAAAATAGTGGATGAGTTAATATTTAATTGCTGAGCAGTCACAGAGAAACCCAGAGTAAATTCAGAATGTTTAAACATCCAAACAGTCAACAACTCTGAAAATGGCACATCAAACAATCACTGTGTGAGTTTATCAATCCCTGTAGCAGTTCACAGCCCCATATCCTATCTTGGGTCTCTACTTAGATTTTTATTTCAGTTACCCTTTATTTCTCTAGTCTGTCCTCATGTTTCTGAATTACTTACTCCTGGACTTTTCATTAAAGTAGTCAAGGCATAAATAAATTTAAAAATCAAGAATAACCATGTCTCATTTAAGGATTGTCAGGTGCTGAGGTTACTGCAGCATCCATGATGTGCCTTATTTGGTTTCGAAGTGAGTTTGGGGTCTTCGATTAAATTACAAGAGATTTAGTACAGTTAATAATCACCATTTATAAAAAGGAAGGGTAACAAACAGAAACTACATCTATTTGTTCATGTAGGTCCTAAAAAAGCAAAATGTACAAAAAGAAGATTCGTTCCGTAGTATTTACATGTTCCTATTTAGAGTGGGGTGGGGTGAATGCAGCAAGGGTCAAACCTCAGCATTCTGAAGCTCCCCCTGTCCCCCTCCCATAGTCTGCATTCAGCCACTCTCCACTGTGGCTACTGACCTACTTAGTCATTGGTTCCTGGTAGTGTGAAACTCCCTCTTCTCTGTGCTTCTGACCATGCCCTTCCGTCTGTGGGAAAATCTTCCCTCTCCAGTCCAAGGAAGGCTGCCTTCTTTCAGAAATACCTGAGTCTTCATCCCTCTCCCATCTACTGAGGGACTTCTGAACTCATTCTTTGGAACACTTACAGCCAGTCAGTCCTTCCCAGCACCAGATTCCTATTATCTTTGGCCAGTGGCCAAAATGTGAGCCCTCTTGGTCATCTCTTTGCCTATACTCTAACCCCAAAGAGCTCTGAGCTTCCTTGCCATTGACCAATTTCCCATTGCTCCCTTCCCTATGTAACCTTTACCTGAGCCCTCTAGAACTTCAATCCATGTAAAATCTCTCACCCACAATCATGTCATTATTGGGTCCTTCCCTCCATCTTCTTAGGCTAAATGAACCCTAGCTCATCCTTGCAAAGGTACCATTTCTCCTTTGTAGCTTTCCCAAGGAGATGCCACTCATTCTTCCTCACCCCACAGACTAAATCCAGGAGTTGGGAGAACCCCAGTGTCAGTTCCAGATGACAATCCCTTTACCCAATTAGGCTAATACTAAACTAGCTTTATACTACATTCTGTCAGCGTCAAAAGCCGACCTCCAGACCTTCCTCCTCTTCATTCAAGGAGCTTCGGGCACTTTGCCCAGTCTTCCTTTCCACGCCAAGTCCCACCATTATCCTGGGCAGCTTCAAGATCTTAGTTCTGTGATCTCAAAAGAATGTCCCCTCGATGCCACTTAAGCTGTCCTTCCCTTGGCCATCTCCTAAACCTTGTCATCACTCGGAATTGTTCTCGCTATGAAATCTTAAATCCAACAGCCTACTCTGATCTAAAGCTACCACTTTTCATTTCAATTACCATCTATTATTTCAGCAAGACCTTCAGTATCTTGACTCCTCTGCTTTCTCCTTCTCTATCAACGTATTTTTACTTCCTTCCCTATCAAACCCAGACTCCATGACACAGCAAATTAATCACTGTCTTCCAAATGCCCTTAGCTCCACGGCTACGTTCATCTTCTTTCCACTGCACTCTCCCTCGATAATCTCGTGTACTCTGCTTGGATCTTTCTGGCATTTAATTTCTTTTTCTACATAAGATGTGAAGTCATTTGCTTTGCAATTTCTTTTCATGAGGAGATAATATAATCTCTGTATTTAATTTCTGAGCTAGAGAATTATCTTGACATGAATATAGGTATAAAATACCACCAAAAGAACACAACAAAATTTGCTCCTGATGCATATTTACAGCATTTTTACAATGAGACGTTTCCAAAATCATGATAGCCACATGCTTTGAACATTTATTTTGTGGTGAGCATGCGTATTAGAGCTCTGTAGACTCTCATTGAACCTACCCAAAAATTCTGCAAGGTATTATTGACCCCAGGTCTCAAATGAAGAAACTAAGACTCAGAGAGATTATATAACCAACAAGGTCATGCTGCAAGTCCACCATAGCATGGGCTGGAATGTAATTCTGGTTCTGATGGAAGCTAAAGCCCATCTCCTTTCTACCCGTATTGCTTCTCCAGTGTGGGAATTTCTGTACCCATCCAGTTCAGTGATGGGTTTCTTACCAATGCTAATGGAGAACATTTGTTATTTAAGACATGTAAACAATATGCAACATTATAATCAACAGCTAAAGCACCAGCGATTTTCCCCCAGAATAGGCATTACGGACTACTTCTCTTAAAGAGATTATTCCATGCCCATGCCATATATTTTTCAATATTACATAATTTCCTTTATTGATATGTACTATACCCAGATTTTGCTTATAAAGCCTTATTGTAAGGGAATCCTGTTAAAAAGTCAGTTCCCAACTTTCTTTTTTGCCCCTAGAAATAACAGGGATAGCAACTTTCAAAGCCCCTATTTTCCATACTCTGATCACCATCATGTTCTGTGAGAAATTTCTCTAAGATCTTGAATTTTTCTTCAGCCATACAGCCTACAATGGGATACTGACTAAAATGTTAGTAGTCACCAAAAGAAAATGGTATTTTTCTCCATACATATCCCTATAATGTGCCATATTTTTTGTAGCTACCAACTGATCAGTCTTGCCCTCTGCCGACCTAAAAACCAGCCATAAGCTTCAACAAAGAGGCAGCTTTTGGTTTCTCCGTTCATCGGAAAACAGAGAAGTGGGTCCTCTAAATTTAAATAAACAGATTCCAATTGTCCCCAAAGAGAAGTTAGTAGAAAACTTTTCCTCCTGTGAGGCCACCCAAAGCAATTCGAAGTCTGTCTAAAGTGAGTATTCTTACACTGGTTTGAGGAAGGATTTGAGGAGCTGAAGTAAGAAATCAGGAAAGAGGTGACGAGGGGTAGCAGAGACTTTCTTCACCTCTGCTAGAGTAGATTCTGTCTGTCATTTCCAAAGCCCACTTCAAAAAGGCAAAACCTGCTGCATCTTCTGCAGATACGCAAAATCAAGAAAAGGCCCCTGCTCGGCCAAGGCAGGGCAACAGAATGGTGTGTAGGGGCCCAGATGCCCTTCGAAGGGAAAATCCCTGCGGTGGGCTCGTCCTTCTGGCACTTGGAGCACGGGCTGGGCAGGCCACCACTCCCGCCACGCCCACAGAGCTGGCCTGTTAGGCAGGGACAGGCCGCCTGGCGCTCCTTGGCACACTCGGCACTGGATGAATTAAAATATCAACAAGCAACAGGGCTTCCTTTAAGCTTTCAATGCTTGCCTAAGGAAAATAATGTATGTACGCAGACTCATGAGACATTTATCTTTCTCCTAAAAGAGGATGCTCAAGTGGACCCTGTGATGGCATCCAATTCAATTAGTGATTATTGAGCACCTACTGTAGGTCGGGGACTATGTGAAGCACTGAGGATAAAAGCATGAACAAAGCAGCCCTCAGCTTCATGGGTCCCCAGAAAGCCTAAGAAACAGACCCCATAAAGCGACTCAAGGGCAACAGGGGCAGATTAGACTAGCTGATGAGCACGGTTCTGATGGGAGGTGGGGTGCAGAGAAGGGGGGTGGCTACAGGAAGAGGGCTGGGAAGTGGTCACTGTTGAGCTGGGTTTTCTCCAAACTTCCAGTGCCAGGAAGCAAATCTCAACCTTTCCTTTCAAAGTTCCCCATTCTAAGAACTCACACAGGCCTGGAAAGAGCTACATTCTTTAGATACATAATATCCTAATTAGTGGCCATCATCCGAAGCCAAACAAAGCAGTGGGGTAGCGACTTCAAAGCTATTCATCTGATGACAGGCTAGACAAGAGAATGACTTTAAATGAGAATAAGCGCTGATGGGCTATGTTTTGCTAGCATCCCACTTAGGACTATTACTGGCATGCCTCATTTACTCACTCCTAATTTTTTTTTCCTCTTTGTCATCCCAAAGCAAGATAAGTCTGTCTTCAGTCGTCCCCAAAGGGAAATCTTAACAAATTCATGAATTAAAAGATGCATGTAAACTTAATCCTAAAAGTATCATTCTGTTTGAATTCACTAAGTGAGCAAAAGTTCTAGAATCCAAGTCAAATATTTCCTAGCAGGGCCTAGCTTCCTCTTGGTCTAGAGGCCAACTTTATTTTTTAAGTATGGGTTACTTAAGCAAATGTTCATCCTTCGGAATAGAATTATAACCTAATAGTTGATTCTGGTGTAGGACAGTAGACTACATTTCTTTTTTTTTTTTTTTTAAGATTTTATTTATTTATTTGACAGAGAGACACAGCGAGAGAGGGAACACAAGCAGGAGGAGTGGGAGAGGGAGAAGTAGGCTTCCCACGGAGCAGGGAGCCCGATGTGGGGCTTGATCCCAGGACCCCGGAATCATGACCTGAGCCAAAGGCAGACGCTTAACCACTGAGCCACCCAGGTGCCCCTCCTATACATTTTCTTAGAATCATTCAATTTCAGCAGTGGAAAGATACATGCTATCATCTGACCCGAGCCAGGTGCCCCCAGTAGACTACATTTCTATCTTGAGCTGTAACATGCCCTCATTCCAAAAATTTCTGAAGCACTGGCTATGTACATAGCAGGGATTCAAAACTGGAGCTCTCTCCACCTCTCTCAATCCCTCACACCAATCTCATTTTCATCATAGAACTTATACTACCTGACATTGTATTATATGATGTACTAGGACATAAACTTCATGAGGGCAGGCCCTTCAGTTCCTTTGATTTCTGCTTTGATCACTTCTATAATCCCAGAGCCTAAAACAGTGGCTGGTAGAAGCGCTTGCTCAATGAGATACTTGCTGGTTCATTCAGGTGAATGGATGAGCCAGCCATTGCACTATGTAGTTGACATAAATTTACAGAAATAGTAGTAGCTGCCTCATTTCTATATAAAAGGAGCTGAGGGGTCTTAGTCTAGTGGGTGGATGGAAGGCACGTGCCTTCAGGCTGGTTTGCATAGCAAGCATATTGTTTCTACTTAGATCATGGGTTGACTTGGGGTGATTTGGTGTGGAGAGTAATGGAGATTATGGAAAAGCAGCTAAATAAAATAAGTGTGTTTGATTGAATAAGTATCAAAGTTTCTAAAATAACAATACGAGGAGCACCTGGGTGGCTCGGTGGGTTAAGCGACTACCTTTGGCTCAGGTCATGATCCCCGGGGTCCTGGGAGGATCGAGCCCCATGTCTGGCTCCCTGCTCAGCAGGGGAGTCTGCTTCTCCCCCTCCCCCTGCTCATGCTCTCTCTCTCTCTCTCTCACTCATTCTCTCCTTTTCAAATAAATAAATAAAATCTTTAAAAATTTTTAAAAATAAAATAACAATACAGGATCCTTTTCCTCAGGTCACATTTAGTAGGGTAAATAGCCTCATTATGATAAATATAGTGGATGCAAAACATACATAAATGAAGTGTTGAAGAAGCCCCAGAAAATCAGCAATTAAATGAAAAAAACAGATGAGGATATTGAGCCGAAGCTTATTTTAAGAATAGGAATTTGCCAGTGTTGCTCATTTGCAAAACTCTTCGGCAGTTCCCTCAAATACCCACAGAGACTTGCCCAACTTTGTATAGCCTCTTCAGGTGAGACACAGCAGTGTGACTTTGAGCCAGTCTGCCTGGGCTCACATCATGCGCCGGCCAATTATTGGATGTGGTAACTATGTCGCTATCCCTACAACTTAAGGATAATAATGACACACCTACCTCACGGGGTTGACACGAGAATGAATTGACTTCATGACCGTGCTTAGAACAAGGCCTGTCATACAGAGCAACGTCAAGTGATATTACTGTAACTGTTGTTGGTATTAATGGAATCCCACTATTATTGTTGTTGTTATGAACAGAATAGCATGCCTAAAGTTGAAAAAAATTAACAATTATGATTAAAGGCAGTTCTAGTTTCCATCCTGGGCAGTGAGGTTAACAGTATCTCCAAATGAGGACCCATGCCAGAGAGAAGGACAGTTTTAACCGTCCAGGTAAATCTTGCCCCTAAAACACATAGCACAGCTTTTAATGTAAAGGGAAGTTAGATCGAATTATTCACATATATACAACATAAGCTTAGATAACAGAAACATTACACAGGAGGGAAGCTCCCAATGAAAATAAAAAATTAACTACATCCCTTGTTGGTAATGGCATAATCAGTAAAAGATAAAATATGGGAAAACCTAAATGTTCAACAGTAGAAGATGTAGACTACTATATAGTCATTTAAATAATTGTGCACAATCTATCTTCTGCCTATATGGTTGACTCCTAGTTGAAAATCAGGCCTTTAGAAGTCACTATGCTCCTGAAAGAACTAACTTCTAGAACTTAAAGGCACTGACGGGGGAACCTAGGATCTGATGACTGTAAAGTTCTCTGGAAAATCCTGCTATATCGCGACTCATCTGTTGCCTGTGGAGGATCTCTAGGGCTCCTCTCATTCCCACGACCTACTTTGTTTTCCGAAGACAACTCCTAGACTGGAGTAGAGAGGCTGGTGTGCAGAACTCCTTTGTTTTCCACAGTCTATGGCTGGACTGGAAAAGAAGCGGCTGTTGCAGGTGTTGGAGAGAGATTCCTGGGGGCTTCTGAATCCCTTTGTCTGCAGTTGCTATGAAACATTAGAACGGTGGGAGGAGGTCCTTTATTTCCTACAGCTCCTTGTTTGAAAAGGGCTTTCTGCAGGTGAGAGCAGCTGATGCTTTAGTGGTGATATTCTGATCTGGAGTCTCTTCTGCTTCCCCAGGGTGAATTCTCTTCACAAATTAAAAAAAAAAAAAAGTGTCTATTGCTACATCTTGAGTGTTCAGAATTGGGAAGAGATATATAGAGCACAGAACAATGAGCCAATGAACTGACTGCAATCAGGGGGCAAGGTGTGAAACCTCATCTACCACAGCTTCTGAGACAACAAAGGGAAGAGATGAGAGAAAAAGCAGAGAAAATGAGGTGGGCAATGGCTATGGGCAGCTGAAGAACCTCGCAGGTTCAATGACTGCACTTTCTGGGTTAAATATTAGTGTTCTGAGTACGGGGATGAAACTGAACTCTGTTGGAAAATTTGGGATATATGGTTTCCTAATTCTACAAAACTTTAATGGAAAATGAGACAGATTGTGTCCCAAGAAGAAGAAAACCTAGTAGCTGTGCTTGGGAAATCTCGAGGAAGTTGAAAAATAAACTGACAATTTGAGAAATCTGAGAAAACTGGAATTTGAAGAGAGATGTTAAAATTATTTTTAACTAAGAAATGTTTATGGTAGAAAAGTTAGAAAATATTAAAAAAAAAAACAGAAAGAAAACAAACCATCTGTAATCCCACCACTGCGAAGTAACAACTCCTGGTATTTTGTTATATTTTCTTCTAGGTTTTTTTTTTCAAAGATTTATTTATTTATTTGAGAGAGAGAGAAACACACACACACACACACACACACACGTGTTGGGGGGGAGGGGCAGAGGGAGAGAGAATCTCAAGCAGACCCCTGTTCCCCGCCCCCAACCCGGCTAAGCTGGAAGCCCAACATGGGACTCAATCCCACAACCCTGAGATCATGACCTGAGCCGAAATTAAGAGTTGGACACTCAGTCGACTGAGCCACTCAGGTGCCCCTTTTCTTCTAGTCTTTTTAAAATTGAATGCATAATTTTTAAAAACTGTAGTAAAATACACCTAACATAAAATTTCTCATTTTACTCAGTTGTTTTTTTTTTAAGATTTATTTATTTATTTGAGAGAGAGAATGAGAAAGAGAGAGCACGAGAGGGGGGAAGGTCAGAGGGAGAAACAGACTCCCCGCTGAGCAGGGAGCCCGATGCGGGACTCGATCCCGGGACTCCAGGATCATGACCTGAGCCGAAGGCAGTCACTTAACCAACTGAGCCACCCAGGCGCCCTCATTTTACTCAGTTTTAAGTGTGCGGTTCCACGGCATTAAGTAAACTCACACTGTGATGCAAACATCACCACCCTCCATCTCCAGAACTCTTTTCTTCTCAAAACACTGGAACTCTGTACCCATGAATCAGTAACTCCTCATTCTCCCCTCCCTCCAGCCCATGGCAGCCACCATTCTACTGTCTGTCTCGATGATTTTAATTGAACACATAGTTTTTATTTAAAAGTAAAATTATACTGTATATAGTTTTGTGCCCTGCTCTTGTTAATTAATATTACATCCCTCATACCATTAACTAGTCTTGCCAATGTCATTTGCAATATATTCTATATGGATGTTTCTCCCTCTTTTTTTTTATCTTTTTCCTTTAAAACTGTCCATATACATACTCAAACCTAGTTTTGTAAGTGACATTCTGTAGAATGTCTTAAGTGACTCCATAAAATTAACAGCTCTTGAAACCTGTTCCGCAAAACAAAATTAATGCTGCCACATGGTGTCTTCTTCTACTTCAATAACGCTACACTTGTTAGAACAGAAACAAAAGAAAAATACTTACCTAATCTAAGTTAATTTTCTGAGACCATCTTAACATGATACACATGTATGCCAACATTCTACATTTTTTTCCTAGTATAATTACCTATATAGTAAAAGAGAGGATTATAAAATATAAAGGAACCCACAGGTTCCTATAACACTCTCTTTCCTAGGAGATTTATAAGACTCTTGGCCTCATTTCCACCATTTTTTTTTTTTTGGACCAAACTCAGACTAAATGCAGAAAAACATGGGGGGTGGTTACTTTTAACCTGAATGCTTACCAAGAAGAAAACTTCTCACTTTGTGACATGAGAATAGGAAAACAGGCCAATCTTCCTTTGGAGGCCCCATCCCACTCCCACAACCCCTTGGCTCATCTGTTAAGGTGTCAATGGGATTTTCTGTGTGGTGTCAGGATCTTTGTGTGGTAGGCACCGCGTCATTCCCTTCCCTGGGTCTGGAGCGCCTCTCCAGAGGGAAAGAGCCAAACTTAAAATTGTGGCAAGGGGAGGTAAAATCCCTGAATCCTAAAAACCTATTTCATCCTAGGGCCTCATTTCCCAACAAGCCAAGCCCTCCCTGGGACCAGGCACTATGAAAGGAAGAGTGTCTTTTTCCTTTAAACCTTAGAAAATACACTCATGCTGAATCAGCCATATTCCGAGCATATTAAAACAGGCCACTGCTAATGGTAGATTTCAGCTACATCTGTCCTTTGATGTGCCAACCTCAAAGTCTTTAGTACCATTGAGGCCTCTCCTCTTACTTGCCAGGGTGGTTGGGGCACCACGCCAATCCAGAGAGATCCATTTCCCTTGAAAGCTGGCTTCGCTCTCTGGGCGTGTTCTGATGGGTCACCACTAGTTCTCCTGGACTTCGGGCTGGCCAACAAAAATGGCTGTGCTTATCACGCCTGCCTCCACATTGTCTCCACTCCTTCACTTCCGCTACCTGGTCGAAATTCCATGGTTCGTGCTGGGGGTTGACTATGAGAGGAGAGTGCAGAGGAGAGCGCCCATGGTGATGCTCCCTGGAGACCAACCTCTTGCATGTTCCACCCTTCCCACCTCTTCAACCCAGGTTATGGAGTCCAGGGTTCTCACGGGCTTGCTGGAGGCACCCACCCATCCCAGGGGTTCCACTCTTATTACTAACTACCCCACTTCTACTGCCTCACCTCTAAAGCATTTCCTATAATTGGGCGTTTGCAAGTGCCTATAAAACAATGGATCTTCCATTAGTAGAAGTTTGGCCTCCAATGCTTTCTCTGGTACCCCTTTCATTGCTTCGGGCTTCAGGAGAACATCTGCAAATGTGCTTTCCCAAGCACTCTCCCTCTGAGACTCTGAGAGTGTTTGGGCTCTTCTGCATTGATCTGGGCTGCAGATAATGATCCCCTAAATCATACATGAGGCACTAGAGTAAATTGAATATGGATGAATCTGTCTGATCTAGAAATTGATTTTGACCAATCAGGGAAGCTAAATTGTAAAGGTTCGATCCAGGGGCAGTTCCTACCCTTCTCGGCTCTTAATCAATTCCTGTTGTCCCTCACTCTGTGTAAGGAATAAATATGTGACCACAGAAAGACTCTGAAATGAGGATATCTATAAGAATTGGGTTTTAAAATGATTTCCTCCTCAGGATGTGGTCTACATGCAAAAAATAAACGGAACAATAGTAAACGGAAGGACAAAGCAAGTAATTAAACTTGATAGCAAGTTTTGCTCCACAAAAGCTGATGGAATTGTTGGTTGGATTTTTTTCCTCTTAAAGAAAAGAAAAAAAATTACTGATAGTGAAAAGAAAATGGTCTGATTTGCTGAAAAGTTTGGTTTAGACGACTACTCCGTATAAGTTCAGATGCAAATTTGCCTCTGACTTTCTAATATATAATACCTTTGAATACACTTGTTACTGATTTTCTATAGGTTTTAGTTTCACTCTCTTTGTGTTTTGGTATATGTTAAACCAACTTATCTTCTATGCTAGGGCTAGCTAGTTTTGGATCAGATATTTTTTATAAGTTATATTAATTCAGAGGGTGCTGGGAAATACTGGCTAAATAATGCAGCTTTCAGTATAATTTCTGACTAGAAAACTTTGCATTAAAAAATTCTGAGTCACTGTGTCTATTAAGTCCATAGAAGAATACATTGTTTTCTATTTTTGTAGGCATTTCCTGTTTTACTTTTACCTACTCTGTGATGTAGGTTTGACTATTGTTTTGTTGATTCTTGTACTTGGACAAGCCAAAGCTCAGCAAAACCAAGTTCTTTTTCTTCTTCCCCTCCACCCCGCCCTCCCTTGCCCCAAGGTCACTATAAAAAGCAGGAATAAGGTGAATGTTGGCTGCCTCCCAGCTTAATGTTCCATACTTTGGGTGAACTGGATCTTGGAGCACTTTTTCATTTACCTACTCATTTAAGCAATCTAATTCTGAGTCAGGTAAATATGCCTGAGCCAAATTAAAGTGTTTAATATGCTTGCTTTCAGAATAATTTTATTTACAGTGTTTGCTTTCCTGTTTCTCATGCAATACATTGTGTTCTTAGCAGGGCGAAGAAGTGGATTTAAACACTCCTATCTGGTGACTTGGTTCATTTTCTTTGCAGCTGATGATAACATCTGGCAGTATCCAAAGTTCCAATCCCAAGTGAGTCACGTAATGTACAATGTTGCCCTTGTCTGGTTTTCTCTTAACTGGGACTGTCTAATAGGATTTGGGCTAAGGAATTTCCACAAAAGTAATAGTAGAATCTTAGATTTGGAAGGGACCTCTTAGGTCATTCAGTGCATTTCCCACCCAATGCAATAATCTCTTCCATAGCATACCTGCCAGTGGCCATCACGCCTTGTCCCCCAACACTTCCAGGGACAGGGCCCTCACAGTGGACAAGGCAGTTCATTCCACTTTTGAACACTGATGATGAGGGAGCAGAAGGCTATCTGGAAGCAAAGCATAAGCTGACATCCTGCAACATACCCCCACCCCCACTCCTGGGTGGGACATGTGTGACATTCTTCCAGGGATCTCCCAACTATCTTACTGTTAATGCCTTGCTAGAGGGGAAAACAACCTTAACTTGACAATGGCAAGGCCTCCGGTATGTTTTAGGTCCTCTTTAGCATATGAAAATTCTTGGAAACCTCCCTTTTCCCTTACCTCCCCCAACCCCATAGTATGTAATCAGCCACCCCCTCACAACCCCAGGGCAGTAGCTCTTTCTGCCCCCGGGTCCTGTCCCATGCTTTAATAAACCACCATTTTGCACCAAAGACATTTCAAGCATTCTTTCTTGGTCGTCGGCCTGGACTCAACCCTACCAAACTTCACCTATATTCCAAAACCCATCACTGAATTCCTGGAAAGTTCTCCCTCATGTTGTCATGGTGAACTGAGATTTTGTCTCTGTAATTTCCACCATTGGTCCTCATTTGATCATCAAATGACATATTATGGTCATAAAATTCAAATTGACCGTAACATTTAAATTCTTCTTTCCCACAGTGAAAATGTGAATAGTTCTCATACTGCCTCTGAAGAAGTTGACTTTTTCCAGGTAAACATTTCTTGTTCTTTTAACTGTTCATTCTTTTGTTGCTTACAAAGTTGAGATTCTTTAACTTCCCAGACGCAGGAGACCCAACTCAAAATGGCTCAAATGAAGAAAAAAGTATTCATTTACTCACTGAAAAGTCCAGAGGAAGAGGAGGGTTCTGGCCCAGTCCATACCATTAGAGCTTGGCCTCACTTGCCATCCGTGCCAGTCAGCGTCCCATCAGGAGAAAAAAACCACACAATCATTTGAACAGGGAAAGTTTAAAGAACTATTAACTATAACAGGGGATTGGAATAACAAGGGATTGGCTATCAAGAAGTAAAGAGAATTCTTTTTTTTTTTTTTAAGATTTTATTTTTAAGTAATCTCTACACCCAACATAAGGCTCGAACTCACAATCCCAAGATCAAGAGTCACATTCTCCTTCGACTGAGCCAGCCAGGTGCCCCTAGAAGTAAAGAGAATTCTAAAAAATGCAGGAATAGCAAATATAAGGAGCAATATTCCCTTTGGGGCTGGAATAGAGTATCCAAGGAAGAGCCAGCCATTCCCATCCCCTGATCCTAAGCTGAGATCCAGACTGTTGGAAAGGTCACAACTCTATTTCACTGACTGGCAGACAAGTAGCTGCCATGCTGTTTCAGGGGAACTTTCTGGAAATTTGCCCCCTGGAATTTGCTGGATATTCATCTTCTTAGGATGCTGGGGAAAGTGTAGATGCTGACAAAGTGTAACATTATGACAGCTAGTAAAGAAAAAATATTTGGGGGCCCATCTACACTTTTACAGAGCAGACAATAAAAGTTGAATTTGGGGGCTAAGAGACAATAAATCGGTAACTGGCAAACAACCATTATATTCCTTTCCTCTCTTCAGGCTCTGTACACACTCTCGTAGGAGAGGTTCTATCTCCTCCTTTTGGAGACTTCTATCTCCTCCTTTTGGAGGTTTCTATCTCCTTTTGGTGACTCAGTGGGAAGAGAATACTCTCCGAAGTATTATACCAGATTAAGTTTAATCAACCCAAGTTTGTCAATCTTGTATCACGTGTTCATTCCTGCACCAATCACAGTATCCTGGTGGCTCTGTTGCCCTGATGGGCCAGCCCTGAGGTATACTGCCCCTGGAGGCAGGGGTGAGTTCATCTCACCCCTATCAAGTGTACAGAGAAAATTCCAAGTAAAATGAAGTTGGTACCAGAAGGAATGGCTGATAAGCGGGCATAAACCACACTGCTGGCTATTAGGAGCAAAGATCTCAATCAGCCAGTGCCTCTATTTTCTCACCTTTGTAAAGTACAAATAGTAGTAATGCCTATTTGAGTTAGAAGGGATTTTAAAAATGCCACACATTTATTCCTGCCCACATTTAGAAACAATTGAGAAATAAAGTCAAGAGTCAGTAGGATGGAGTATAGCATTTCAGCTTTATTAGGGAGAAAAGTTGATATTGAATGACATTCAGGGGCTGACCCAGTCTCTGGTAGTACTAAACAGCCCACGGGACGCTGCATACTTCCCCATCCCTCAGGCCATATGCATTGGCAATTGTAAAGCTTATGACATAGACCTAGCAGAGTAGACCAAGTCTTGTGTTCTTTGTAGGTAGACAAATCTCAAAGAGGAGAGGAGTGAGCTGATGCAGATATGCACAATTCTTTATTCCAAACGTCCCTCCGCAAATAAGCTATTCTTCCCCTGGGGAAGAATGGGGGGGGGAGGGGGCAAGAGAATAGGAATGTAATTCTAGTAGAGCCCCATCCACATTCTCTAGCTTGGTTAATTGAGTTAACCGAAGTTTAAGCTACCTATCCTTGGAGCATCAGGCATCTATCAGATCTGGCTCCCTCCTAATGAGGCTCCCTCAGGTCCACCCACTGCTCCTTTGGGTTATTTTCTGGGTACTTGCAGTATTCTAAATTTGAATTAGTTGCAACATCTAAAGAGTGGGTGATATCACATACAAATCTCATTTCAAGTTCTTCGGTGGGAGGATGGAAATCAAGTGACTTAGGACTCTCATTCTCACAATGAAATAATCAGTTAGACCCGAGTAGTGGCTGCTACCTTCAGATGAGGATGCTCTCTCCTTTTTGCCACAGTCCCCACTAATCCCAATTATTATAGCTGGCCACCTCACTCATTTACCTACCTGCCTGGCCAATGTAGGCATTTAAATGCATGCTAGACCCCCATGGTTGGGGCCTTCCCTGCCATTCTGGGTATCCTGTTTCAGCCGGGTGGACACCCATCAGTACTCTTTTAGGTGGGACTAGTCAACACTTACCAAGTAGAGCCTAGAAGGGCCCAGGCAAAGGCTTGTCGATTTCTATAACTCTTAAAAGAATAAAACAACAATAGGCACGTTACCTTTGCAGTTAAGTATGGCTGTGGTGATTATAATGGTATAATTACCATGTAGAAAAGAATTTAGAATGTCCACATTGGCATTCATGAACAGCACGTGACAGCATACACAAAAAAATCCTATGATCTTCCTAGTATTTATACACACACACACACACACACAGAAAGTGGGGAGAAGAGATTTGCTGGTAACTGTCAGGAAACAACTGTCCATGGATCTTTAGTGTTTCTGTATGGCTTGCAAGCACAGTTACTGACCCCCCTTTATTCTAGATCATATCCCTTTTTTTAAAGATTTTATTTATTTATTTATTTATTTATTTGAGAGAGAGAGAGAAAGAGTGCACACAAGCAGGGGGGCAGGGGCAGGGGGCAGAGGGAGAGGGAGAAGCAGATTCCTGGCTGAGCAGGGAACCCGATGTGGGGCTCGATCCCAGGACCCTGGGATCATGACCTGAGCCGAAGGCAGACGCTTAACCGATTGAGCCACCCAGGCACCCCTCTAGATCATATTTCTTAGCCTCATCTAAGAATGTTTATACGGTGAATAGCCTTGGAATATAGTTTAATATAAGAAATAGTGTCTCCCAGCAGAGCAAAGAGCAGCCATGCTTACAGTCCAGGATAATAAAGATAATGTCTCCTCTGGAGCCAAAGGTATTACTACTGCCCATTGTAAAAGATTCACGTTTCCAAAGCTCAGGCTTCCCCTCCTGTAACTCACCCCATTGTGTGTGCAGTTGTCATTGGGTTCTCGTCACATTACCCCAACAGCTATGTTTCTTTATTATGTGACCTTAGTCCCCCCCCCTCCTGGCAAAGTAAATTGGGCCAGTCTGGGCACCTGATTCTGGGACAGCATTGCATTGCCTGGTCAGCACTTACCCTCTGGCCTGGCTGGACAAGATAAGCTGGGCCAATCAGAATTCTCTCTGAGAAAATGAAGTTGCTAGTAACAGGAGAGCAGGAAAGGAAAGGCTGCCTGGAAAGAGTGGACACAAGTTAGAATTGGGGCCATCAACAACAGCAATAGCAAGTCAAATTTTGAGTGGAAGCACGCAGAGAAACAATGTTGTAAGAAACAGAATCAGAGATAGTGTAGCCCAAGAGAAAGAGAGAAAAAGTAGCTTTGGTTCCTGATGGCTTCCCAGTTTCAGTTAACAAAGATCTTTATCATAAATGCCCTTTTTCTAAGGACTTCAGTGAGTCTTTATTTCAATCAAGCAAAGGCGCCTGACCAAGACAGCTGGCCATGCCTGTAAGCAGATGTCTAGCTGGGACACAGTACACTCTTGCTGTCTCGCTAAAGACTCCTCCTCCAAAAAGGGACCGTGAACGTGGGGCAACCTATGGGTGATTCCTCTTAATCACCCATAGGAACCAGAAAGTTGCCTTTAAGAATGTTACTTTAAAAAGGCGAATTTTGGGCGCCTGGGTGGCTCAGTCGTTAAGTGTCTGCCTTCGGCTCAGGTCATGATCCCAGGGTCCCGGGATTGAGCCCCGCATCGGGCTCCCTGCTCCGCAGGAAGCCTGCTTCTCCCTCTCCCACTCCCCCTGCTTGTGTTCCTGCTCTCACTGTCTCTCTCTCTGTCAAATAAATAAATCTTTAAAAAAATAAAAATAAAAAATAAATAAATAAAATAAAAAGGCGAATTTTGTGGTATGTGAATTATATCTCAATAAAGCTGTTATTTTATTTTTTAAATTTCTTTTTAAAGATTTTATTTCTTGGGGCACCTGGGTAGCTCAGATGGTTAAGCATCTGCCTTCGGCTCAGGTCATGATCCCAGGGTCCTGGGATCGAGCCTCACATCAGGCTCCTGGCTCAGCGGGGAGCCTGCTTCTCCCTCTCCCTCTGCCTCTCTCCCTGCTCATGCTCTCTCTGTCTCTATCTCTGTGTCTCAAATGAATAAATAAAATCTTAAAAAAAAAAGATTTTATTTCTTTATTTGACAGAGAGATTAAGAGCACAAGCATGGGGAGTGGGAGGCAGAGAGAGGGAGAAGCAGATTCCCTGCTGAGCAGGGAGCCCGATGTGGGGCTCGATCCCAGGACCCTGGGATCATGACCCGAGCCGAAGGCAGATAAATGCTTAACCAACTGAGCCACCCAGGCGCCCCAATAAAGCTGTTATTTTAAAGTGGGTTTTTTTTTAAAGAAAGTTAATGTAAATACCAATTATTGAGTTTTCTAAAGTACCAGGGAAGTCATTAAGGACAAATGTGTGGGACAGATTGAGCCTGCCTGAATTTAAGGAACAAGAGGAGCTTGGGAGCGTATAACCACATGCCCTGGGTCATTTGGATTGGTGACCTAAGAGCTTGGACAGTCCCAGTGGAAACCTGAGGGGACCAGGACGGCCCCTGACTGTGGTATTAAATAGTCTGGGCAGCAGGTGTCTAGTTAGATTTATTGGCAAGCCCTCTCACTCAAACGATCTTAACATCCGCTGGTGTTTCTCATCCATTAGATGAGATTAACAAAATAATAGAAAATAACAAATGTTGGTGTGGATGTGGAGAAATTGGAACCCTTGTGCATTGTTGGTGGGAATGTAAACTGGTGCAGCCACTGTAGAGAAACTGCCATACTATTTTCTACAGAAAAGGAAATCCAGTTACACAGAAGCTGTTGTCCTGAGTGGTGGATGTGGAGTGGGGAGCATCTAAGAGGGAATGCAGTGAGACCAGCACAGAGAGGGCATTAAATGGATCCAAAACCATCACTCAGGTTTTGTCAAAATTCAGGACCCAGAAGAATTGAGCAGAGGCTTGAGATGAGTCTCAGACCAATGTGGAATATTTACGGGCTCTCTTCTCTGTAGTTCCAAGCTCATGCTTAAATATTTATATTCATATTATTTTGAGTCTGCAAATTAGAATATCATAAATGGACTTGGCATCTAGACCCAAGAGCATAGGGATGAGCTAAGGGGAGGGAGTGCTGTGTGAGACTTGAGGGGGAAAGCTTTGAGCCAGGGGAGCTGCTGCTGGTGCCCTGGGGGGCATACTAAATGAGACACCCCTCACTACAGACCCTCTGTTTCTAATAATGTGTCATGTGACATTCTGTGTGTTCCATGTAAGAAAGGATTTGGTCTTCCACTAAGGCTGATCTAGGTCACTGTCTGCAACCTCCCTACCCCCTTTGCTGAGGAAACAAACCAATGTGTGAAATAAAAAGTGGCTTATCCAAGATTATGCAGGTGGGGCCATCTCTGCCTCTCTTTAGGGACTATTTTGCTACACTTCCAAACAATTTGAAGTTGTGTATCAATATGTCTGTATAGGGATTCTTCTTTTCTCTATCTTCTTTGAACTACCTTTATCTAGCCCCCTGGATGATGATAGAATGCATTCTTATCAATTGAGGAAGGGGACCCTAATGTTGCGCATGGAGTTGGGGCAATTCCTCCAATGATGGTGCCCTTAGTCCAATAGTAGCCAATAATGGTGGGCAGGTGTCCTTAGGACTAGTGGCATATACCTGAGAGATGGTTAGAGAAGCAAAGACTTCAGTTTGGGATCATGGAACAGAATGAACATATTTAACTCTACAGCTGTGGTCTCATTGGCCTCTTGCCTACCCCACAAACCATGCACCAGACAGAACATGCTTCAGCCTCTTACCCAGCAACCATCAAGATGCCTTGGCAGAGCTCTGGATCAATAGACACGATTTCATTGCTCTGTGATGTATCGTTCGTGGGTGCCATTTACTTAAGAAGCTAGATGGTCTATTTAAGCAGTTTCCACTATCAGCAATGTGCAGTGTTAGACACATTCCAGTACAAATAAAACTATCGCACATTGAGTGCTTGCTATGTCCCAGGCACTGTTCTAAGGGCTTTTGATGTTTACTCATTTAATCTTCTAAATAACCCAGTAAGGTAGGGACTATTATTATTCTGACTGAGCAGGTGTAGAAACTTAAATAAAGAGCTGTTAAGTTACTTTTCCAAAAGCTGCATCCAGTAAGTGGCAGAGCTGGGGTTTGAGCCCAGAAAATCTGGAGTCAGAATCTGTGCTTTTAAATCTTTACACTCTTCTGCCTCCCCTGTACTATATGGTTTGATAGAGTGGACAATTATACATCAGAACCACATTGTCTTCCAGTCTCCTGAAGGACATTTTGGCCTTCTTTAGGGTTGGTTGTTTGTCCCCCTCCCCGCCCAATCAAGATGTCATTGGTTAATATCCTTTCTGGATCCCAACATTCAATGTCAGTTCTATGATTTGTGTTGCTATGGAAAATTTCTGGCTGAAAGCGGATTTCTTATGCTGATTAGTAAATAACTTGTAACTTTTTCAGGCAATGAGTTTCTGGAAAGGAATTATGATTACTTTTTAGGGATTTTATTTTTTTTAAGTAATTTCTACACCCAACATGGGGCTCAAACTCACAACCCAGAGATCAAGAGTCACATGCTCTACCAACCGAGCCAGCCAGGCAGCCCTGGAAAGGAATTATTATCCCATCTCTCTGATCCCCTACTTGGAGGTGAAGCCTGATGGGCTGGCCTCGCTTGTCTGACCCTGAGAGGCCTGGGCAGGGAGCCTGAGGTTCTCACCCATGGTTATGAAGGGGGAGCCAAGACTCTCAGTCAGGTTGGGGACAGCCAGTGAACTCAGGAGTTTTATTCTAACAGGTCACCTCAACAAGGTAACATTGAGGTAGGTAAAAAGATCTAAAGCAGAGAGGAATGGGTTCAGAAAGCCAGTGAAGACAGGAGCAGGAAGAGGCCAGCCAAAAGGAGTCATTAGAGGGCCTTCCAGGCAATTTTGAGCAACTCTGTGCAGGATTAGAGACAGGAAGTTGTTTCCAGAAGCACAGACATGTTTGAATAAACTTCACAAACATCAGAGAAAACTTTAAAATTCTATTAAAATCTTATTAATTTTTATATCCCTTAAATATGCATGTAATTAGTAAGAACAATTCTGTGTATTCCTTTCACTTAGTGTTAATGACGCAATTCCAGTAATCAACGTAGTCCACATTCTTGGATCTGTTAGTTTTATGACATTCCTTCCTATTGCTCTTTGGCCATTTCCTTACTCTTGAAGGAGCCCTCCAGTATCTTTCTAGGAGTTTTGGACATGCGCCTGCTAAAGCAGCATTCCCCCCGGCACACATACACCTGGCCTCATACTCATCATGGGCATAGAATCTTGACCTGAAGAGTCTTCCAGGTCCACCTTGCCCAGCACTGGCTACCTCTAATAATAACAAAAGGTGTCCTGGGACTCGGGGCTTCATAAAAACCTCAAAGAATTAGCTTAAAAAGACCAAACCCAGACTACGAAAGAAGAAAAACTTATTATATACCAGTTATCCTACACATGACCAGATATTCCATAAGTTTCAAGTATTGTCTAGAATGATTCTATGTTAACTTGTTAAGTCCTCTGGCCATGGTTAACACTTTTGTCCTTCCAATCCAGTGATTCTTCTTCCGGTTTTGTCATTCTGATTCTGTTGATTTTATTCCTTTGCTCAAAACCCTCCATTGAGTTCTGCTGCTCTAAGGATGAAACCCAAGTTCCCAACTCTGGTCAACAGAATAATGACCCCAAAGATGTTCACATCCTAATCCCTGGAACCTGATTATGGTATCTTACATGGCAAAAGAGGCTTTGCTGATGTAATTAAATTAAGGATCTTGAAATGGGAAGATTACCCTGGATTATCTGGGTGGGCCCAATGTCATCATAAGGGTCTTTATAGGGGCACCTGGGTGGCTCAGTCATTAAGCATCTGCCTTTGGCTCAGGTCATGATCCCAGGGTCCTAGGATTGAGCCCCACATCAGGCTCCCTGCTCGGCAGGAAGTCTGCTACTCCCTCTCCCCCCACTCCCCCTGCTTGTGTTCCTGCTCTCCCTATCTCTCTCTCTGTCAAATAAATAAATAAAATCTTAAAAAAAGGGGGGGGCTCCTTATGAAAGTGAAGCAGAAGGGCCAGAGTCAGAGAAGGAAGACGTAAGCAGAGATGGCCTCTTGAAGCTGGAAAAATGAAAAAACAGATTCTCTCCTAGAGCCAGAGCAGAACGGTGCTAGGAACATTTCTGAGTAAGTGTTAAGGTTCCCACATTATCCTCTTTGATTTCATAGAATTACAGTCTTCTGAAAATCATCAAGCACAATGTAGACATGTATCAGCCACAATATTTATTAAGTGCCCTCTGTGTGCAAAGGCCTCTGCTTTTTTTAAAGATTTATTTATTTATTGGGTGGGGGGGTGTCAAAGGGAGAGAGAATTCCAAGCAGACTCTGTGCTGAGCGTGCAGAACCCGATGTGGGGCTTGATCTCACAACCCTGAGATCACGACCTGAGCCGAAACCAAGAGTTGGATGATTAAACAACTGTGCCACCCAGGCACCCTCTGCTTTTGTATGTAATTATAGTAGGTTGAATAGTGGTGCCCCCCAAATATGTTCAAGTCTTAACCCCACAACCTAGGAACATGAGCTTATTTTGAAACAAGTTCCTTGCAGATATAATTACACTAAGGATCTCAAGATAGGATCATCCTGGACTCAGGGTGGCCCTACCTCCTACAAGAGATGTCCTTATAAGAGAAAGAAGGAGATTTGAGGCACAGAGACACATGGGGCAAGGCCATATGAAGACAGTGGCAAAGATTTGGACTTATGTTGCCACAAGCCAAGGAAAGCCTGGAGCTGCTAGAAGTTAGAAGAAGTAAGGAAGGATTCTCTACTAGAATCTTCAGAGGGAGGACACAACCCTGCCAACACTTTCAGAGGGAGTTCAGACTTGGGCCTTCAGAATTGTGAGAGAATCCATCTGTCTCTGGTCATTTGTTATGGCAGCCACAGAAAATAACACAGCAACCTTCCCTATATTTCTCCATTATGCTGTAAGCCACTAAGAGGGTCCTGTTGGCTTATCACATGGCAGACAAAAGAGACATTGCCCTCCTGCTCCCCCCTATCCCTCCATGCTTCTGCTGGTGGTTCCTGTGTCAGCTCTTCTGTGCTTGAAGGACTCATTAGTACACACTTCTCGGTGTAACTGCTTTCAATACACTCAGTGTACCCAACATGAAGATTAAAAATGTTTAGTAACTGGGATGGCCCAGGCCCTGCCCAGTCGGAACAGACGCTGGCTGCTGCGATGGAGCACAGTCCCGGAGGCCCCCGCCAGGCCAGGCATTACCCTTCCAGGGGCTGGATCATGGCTGCCAGATATTGGCAAGGGTCCCGATGGGAATTCTTACTGTCTTCTGGGAACTATGCTCAGTGGACCATCTCTTTGAAACCCCACCACCCACTAGATGGGTGAAGAGACTGAGAGGTTCAGTGATGTCCCTGAGGTGACAAGCAGGTGGCAGAGTGAGGGCCTGAGGCCAGGCAGGGTGGCTCTGAGCTCTGTTGCAGAGCACGTGAGGAAGTGCCTGGAGAGGGTCACTTCTCTCTGGAGTAGGGAATCCTTGGAAAGGAGTGTCATCCAGCCTGGGGCCCTCAGAAACACAAATTATTTATTTCAGAAAAATGGCATCGTAGGGGATACTAGTTGACTCATCATTCAGTACCAGTTGGAGCCTCAGACCCAAGGAATGCATCAACCCCGAGGGAGAGCGGGCAGGGGTATGGGGTGCCCCTCCAGTGGCACCCCAGGTTGAGGGGAGTTCCAAGCTCATGATACAATCATGGCAGAGAGCTCAGAGTACATGGAGGCTGAGAGACTTCCAGGGGGTTGGGGATGACAGCCAGGACCCCAAAGGTGAGAACTTGGTAAGATTTCCTGAAGCCTGAGGTTTCCCCACACTTGCTTTTCTTTCCCGGCCGGCCTCCCTGAGCTGATCCGGTGACACCATGGTATGGAAAGTTCACACGTGCTTCTGTGAGGGAGGGGCAGAGACTGGGTAAAACAAGCAAGCCTGTTATCTGGCCTTCAAGTGGAGAAGCGAATCCAGAGATAACAGGGGCAGTGTTGCCTTGAAAGAGGGAAGAGCCCTCAGCAGCCTAGGGCCTGCAGAAGAGAAAAAGGAGAACCAGGGAGGCCTACCTCAGCCTCAGCCTTAGGCGTGGACCCTGGGGCTTCACCACAGACAGGTGGAGGGGAAAGTAAGGGGGGCCTACTTAAAGCAAGAATGTCTGGTACCATGGAATTTACTAGTGAATGACCTCCTGGCCTTTACTCCCTGACCCAAATATGCTAATAGCCATGTTTGGTGAAAGTCAGTGGCCTTTTCCAGTACTGCACGTAGGTTTGCTTTACAGGAACTTCTAAATAAATCTAGTCCCAAGTGATTCATTATTCTATTACATTAATTAGCTGTTGGCAGACCATATACAAAAGCAGAGCTATTTTGGTGCTTGTACTTGTGAGTCATCTTGCCAACTTGCTGTATATATTTTCTATCTCTGTTCTAGAATCACATTCTTTCATTCAGGGAATACAGGTGATAATGATATTTTTACCTTCTCCCACATTCTTTTTTTCTGAGATCAAAATAGCAACAACAACCCAAAAGGCAGATACGGCGTTCTTCAATACCCCATGGGGATTTCTAAAACTCACTTTGACACTGGTGCTTCCACTTAGATCTGAAATTGCAAATAAGCTACTATAAATGTTCTTCTGAAATTTGCAATAAGCAGAAGTGTGTATCAAGAAAGCCTTGCATTTGCAGGGCCTATCAAATCGTGTGCTCATCTTACCAAATGACCAAGACTTCAAAAATCCCTTTTTAAGTTCCATAGATCTGCTTTGTCCATCATTGCTACTGAAGTCTAAAAAGTTCATCTTGATATGTGTCAACCCCAAGCAGGCTGAAGGAGAGAGGGAAAAAGATAGAGTAACTCAAGAAAAGATGGATTTATATGGCCGAGAGGACCATAAACCACGTGTTTCATTTACTACACTCTTTCTGGAAGGTCTCCCTTGGCAACTTTTAAGTGTTCTGTCATCATTTTTTGGAGGCTTCTCTAGCTGTTCAGATGTGGTGAAAAGATAAGAAAATTATAATGTAAGGTAAGGGAGGATCCAGCTCCTCTGATTGAAAAATGTTTCTCCATTTCCCCCTTTTATGTCACCTTGCAACCCTCTCTCAGTGACTCAGTCACACTGGCTGGAGCTGCTTTGCATATTCTCCAAGGGACATACACTTCCCCATTCATAGGACCACATCAGGAAGTTAGAAGCATAATTTTGACTCAACGGGAATTTTTCTGTCAGCATGTTTTCCATATACGAGCTGTCGGGCCTCGGATGAGGGTCCTTACACTGCACCGAGTTTATTCTCAAGGGCATTCAACCCAATTGTTCAACAGATAATTTGTTGTTGTTGTTTGTTGTTTTTTAAGTAAACTCTACACCCAACATGGGACTCAAACTCACCCCGAGATGGAGAGTTGCATGCTCTACCAACTGAGCCAGCCAGGTACCCCTCAACAGATAGTTTTGAGAGAACCTTGGACCTCAGAGAGCTTCCCATGGTCATTTGTCAGGCAAATGCCCTAAAATTACTGATGTCTATAAGTCAACACTTAAGGAACGGCACGCCTCAACAGCTGATAATCTGGAATGTTCTCAATTTTTAAAATGTTTCCTAGAGGCTGCAGTTGGTAATTTGGTTCTTCAGCCATGACAACAGGGGCCCAGACCATGCTTTTTGTGGAGACTATTCTCAATACATCTTAGGCTCAGTTTAACCTTATTTTGAAGTGAAAATACATGTATTTTAGGGAACCAAAAGTGACTTAAGGTGGCTGGATCACAGTGTTGCTATTAATTAATAATAATTAGCCTTTTTGTTGAAATCAACTGAAAATCCAATTAGACTGATATAACAAAAGAAATTCATTGTCCCACCTAAAAGGCAAGCAGTTGTTCAGGCCAGAGATGATTCAGACTATCTATAAGTCTTGATGGGTTAAGGGTCTCATTTCTTCCCTCTCTCTGTTTTGACCCCAACAGTGCTGGGGTCATAGGATTCTTTGTTCATGTCGGAAAGAAAGAGAACATCTTTTTCTTCAATTGTCAACTACAATTCCTGCATTTACATTCCAGGAATGGGACCGATTACTGGGTCTGGGAGTATGGGGTAGCATGCTGGGCAAAAGCCAGCTCATCCTTGGAGCTGAGGGCGAGTTGATCCCACCTAAACTGTTTTGCTAAGAACAGGGTAGAAATGGTTATGCAAAAGAAAATTGAAATAATGTTTTACCAAAAGAAGAGTACATGGATACAAGGAGGGAAAAATAACCAACATCCTCTATTAAGTGTGTTGGGGGGGAAACTGTAAGCTATCCAGAAAGGGAGGCTGAGGAGTCATAGCGAAGGGCTGTGTTAAGGAGTCTGAACTCGACATCCTTCGAAGGGTTGTAATCAGCGATTATCACCCAACATCCACAGAAAGCTCTCCAGAGGCATTTAATATCTAACAACCTTTTTACAAATAAAGCTTTTTTTTGTGGAGTTCTAAGAGATTGATGTCTGGTTAGTGAGTAGATGGATGCCTATTATTTTCCCCTTTGTACTTTTTGTTAGGTTTAGAATATTTCACAATTAAAAAGTGAAAGTAATGTAAAGGCACAGTAGACATTACCAGTGCTTACCAATATATCCTTTTTTCTCCCTCCCATATACCCAAGAAACTACATTTCCTTGCTTGCCTTGTGCTGACCAATAGGCTGTAAGCAAAAATGATACCTGTCTCTTCTGGTCTGAGGCGGCGAAAAGTCCCATGCAAACATTGAGTTCTGCCTTCCCCTCTAGGGTGATAGTGATGGCCAGATGTTGAGATGGTAGAGCCACCAGAACAAAGAAGTCTGCATCCCTGAGTCACTGTAAGGATGGCAGCTGCCTTGGAAAGTGGTCACAGATTCCGGTTATTGATATCTGTGTGTCAAATCATTCCCAAACTTACTGGCTTAAAGCAACCATTTTCTATTATCTCTCATGGCTCTGTGTGTGCTAAGCGGGCTCAGTTAGGCAGTTCTCACTAGGGGTCTCTCATACTGTTGCAGACAGCTGTTGACTGCCGCTGCAGTCATCTGACCACTCACCTGAGCTGGGTGTCCAAAATGGCTAGAATTGAGGCTACCAACTGGGTACTCTGGCGTTATCAACCACCGCACCTGTATGTCTTGGGCTTCTTACTGCATGGGTCCTGGGTTCTGAGAAGAAGCATCCCAAGACCATGTGTTCCAAGAGACCCAGGAGGAATTAAAAGGCTTCTTACAACTTGTCCTTGGATGTCCCACACCATCATTGCTGCCATATTCTATTGGTCAAGGCAAGTCACCAAAGCCAGTCCAGGTTCAAAGCGAAGGAAATTAGATTCCTACACTTGATATAGGGAGTAGCATATGGTCCAGGAAGGGGAAGTATTGATCGTGGCCATCTTTTATTATCTACTCTATTTGACCTACAGTGGACTTTGGATGCACAAGAAATAATTTTACGTGATAAGCCATTGAAATTTGGGGGGTTGCTTGTTACCTTAGCATAGCCTCACTTAAGCTATCGAACAGAATGGGAATTACAGAAAATATGAAAAAGTCCAAAGAAAAATGACTATGATTATATATTTCATATATAAAATGTATTTTCATATATTTCCTTTCATATATTTCTTTTTTTTTTTTTTAAGATTTTATTTATTTATTTGAGACAGAGAGAATGAGAGACAGAGAGCATGAGAGGGAGGAGGGTCAGAGGGAGAAGCAGACTCCCTGCCGAGCAGGTAGCCCGATGCGGGACTCGATCCCGGGACTCCAGGATCATGACCCGAGCCGAAGGCAGTCGCTTAACCAACTGAGCCACCCAGGCACCCCATATATTTCTTTTTTTATGCATATTTTTATATAGTTATCATGCTATGTAGGTAAGTTTAGTGTTTTTTCCCCACTTAGAATTATAATATAAATATATCCTTTTCCTATCCAGGAGTCTTAGTAAAGAGTTTAAATTACTGAATAATATTTCATTGACAAAGCACTCAACTGCTTCCAAATAGACATTCAGTCTTTTCCCACTTAAATTAATTCATATATAATACTGCCATAAATATCTTTGTGCATAAAGTGTTATATCTTTTTGATAGATTATATTCATTCATCTTTAGATCCCTGATTTTGAAAGGTTTTATCCTAATAAATTTCTTGAGATCATCCCTAACTGTGTCCTCTGTGGACAATGCCCCAATTTACATTTTCAGCCCAGATCTCTCCACTTACTCTAGACTTGACATCACTATTTGTGATCACTAATAGACATTTCAAACTAAATATGTCAAATTATTCTTGATTCTCCCCCCACTTCTCAAATCAGCTCCTTTCCCAGGCATTTTTCTCTCAGTAAATGAAGCCACTATCTGCTCAACTGCTCAAGCCTAAATGTGGGAGTCGCTCTTCATTCCTCCCATTCTTTTGCCTTCTTGCAGTCAGTTAGCAAGTCCTACCTGTTTTATCACCAAAGTATACCTATTTGTCCATTTCTTTCTTTCCAAAGCTGCCTACCTGGTCTAATCTATCATTGTCTTCCCCTGAGCTACTGCAATGTTTTGCTGAGAGGTCTTCCTGCTTCCATTTTTGTCTGCAATTCTGAGTTAAATTGTTAAAACTTTAGAGAGTGTCACTCTCCTGCCTCTAATGCTTCTGGTTCAGGCCAGAAGCCTCTGGCCTCTATCACACTTAGCTCTTAACACCTGCCCCTCCCCAACCACACTGATCTTTCTGGTCTGAGTTCACTAGACACTCTTTCTGCCTCAGGGCCTTTGCATATATTCCTTCTTATCCTAGAACACTTTTCCCTAACTCTTCCAGGAGTTGCCTCTTTCTCATCTTTCATTTCAATTGTCATCTTCTTAGAGAAGTTGTATGGACTATTCTATTTAAAATAGCCAGTCACTTTCCATTAAATACCCTGTGATAGCTCCAGAACTTTTATAGAAGAATACTTTATAGGCAATAATCTGGTGGAGAGTGTGTGATGGTGGAAGGGGCTGGTGGCAACTTTCAGCTAGGACACTTGTCTTGAAGATGCATTTGCATAGCAACTTACATGAAACTGAGAGACTGTCAATTGTCTTCTCAAAGACCAGTAATAGTGGTGGTGGGGTTGATGAATATTATGGGGATAAAATACCTTGCACCCTAAACAGTCCTGGGTGATGTCACGGTACTTGCCATGTCTATTTCCTTTACTGCACTCATCACTGTCTGCAATTATCTTATCTGTGTTTTCTCCGCTTGCTAGAAGGTGGGCTCCTTGAAGACATACATACCCCATGCCACCCCCAACTCTAAGAACAATACCTAACTCAGAGCAGTCAATGGATATTTTTAAATAAGTTAATGAAATGCTTTATAAATAAATAGGACTGAGTCACTCTATCTTATATTTCCATCCCAACTTTATCGCCAAGTAGATTTCCATGGATTATTTTGGTCTTCAAATCCATGATGTACATATTTATATTTCTATACATACACATGACACTCCATTTCTGGGAAAGTAGAAAGTGTATCAGAACTCCTCATGCAGGAAGGCAGAGACTAGGAGAAAATAAACTGAAGATATGCTAAAGATGATATGGAAGAAAAATGACAGGAAAAGGGTTCAGTACTTGGAGAACATGAGAAGAGGTATTATATGGCAGAAGAGGCCATTCATACCTTTGCATTACCATTAAAAAGCTATTCCAGATCAAAATGTTCTTTCCAATGTTTAGGAGTTTTGACCCCAAGTTTAGAAATAGTCCTCTGCTCCACGTCCTATAATCTCTGGCTGTGAGCCTATGTCTCTTGACTGTGTTCCCTATTTCTTGGCTGGTTTGCCTGCCTTGCCACTCAGTTTCATTTCCAAATTCGGGTTTCCTTATGTGTGAGTCATAGTGCAGTAAACAGTGATCATATGTGCTGAGACTCAAATGAGGTGGAACAGGACTACTGCTCTACAAAGAGTTTCTCCAGAGTGCTCTTGGTCCAGCCACCTGGCCCCTCTTTTAAAGCCAGAGGCCCTGTTGTATCTGGCCATGCCTGCCTGGCTGGCACCCACCAGTTCCGGGAGCTGAGCTTGGGCTAAGAAGTGAAGAAACACGTGGGTGGGTTTGGGTGGAAGTCCTGGACTGAGATGGGTGTTGGGGGCTGCTCCATACAGAGCCAGAGGAACACTAGGTGAGGAGTGCGACTGGGTGGTTATAGCTAACGATGGCTTGTTTTCATAGGATTTGTTCTGCTTGTGAACATTCCCTGTTTGTTGTCAATCTAGAGTGTATAAAGGGTCACTAGAGAGATACAAATATGGAGAAGGACCTTTGCAAGAACTGGCCAGAGATCTATAAATCAGGCATGTCAAGATTTAATAGGCTATTTCCTGCCTTTTCTCATAAGTGATAAAATTTATATTTTACTAATAATTTCAATAGCAACAACATTTACTACTACAACATGACCAGCACACCCACTGTTTATTGAATACCTACTATTTTCCAGGCACCTACTGTTTGCTATGAGTTTTGCTTATAGCAATCCTTACCATCCTAGGGCAGAGGGGATTCTTTTCCCGTTTTTACAGATTTTACTAATAAGAAAATTGAGCAGAGCAGAACAGTTAAGCCATTTACACAAGGTTATACAGCTAATTAAGTTGCAGAATCAGAATCTGAATGCAGCTCTATCTGGCTCCAAACTCTGAAAGTTTTTATTTTTATTTGAAATGACTTTTTTAATGAAATCATGCTTCAATTTCTTCTCTTTACATATAAGTATGAATGACCTATTTATACTAGTACTCCTGAAAAGTATATTGCTTTTTAGAATAGATTCTCTTGATAATATTCGGATTTAAAGTTTCTGTTGAATTTTATTTAATCTGGCACCAAGTTTTAAAAATATGATACAGTATTCCAACTTTGCAGGTTCTGTACTTATTTTAAGGTAGTTTTATAGAAGGTGAACTTTTTCAATAACTGCTTGTGGAGGTTAATGTTTTGTCATTTACAGGGTTAATGTCGAGGCATGAGGCATTTGTTGTATAATTCCACTCTACCAGCAGGGAAGGGAATGTGCAAATAATTTAGGAATTTTCTAGAGAAGAAAGCAACCATTGTACCTTTTTGTGTATGAGTACTTGAATATGATTTTTACTTCATTGAAAACTTACTGATGATTGTGCCTTCTGGTTTTTTTTTTTTTTTTTAGATTTTATTTATTTGCGAGACAGAATGAGAGACAGAGAGCATGAGAGGGAGGAGGGTCAGAGGGAGAAGCAGACTCCCTGCTGAGCAGGGAGCCCGATGTGGGGCTCGATCCCGGAACTCCAGGATCATGACCTGAGCCGAAGGCAGTCGCTTAACCAACTGAGCCACCCAGGCACCCGTGCCTTCTGTTTTTTTAAATAAAACAATACATATTTATTATAGAAGATTGGTAAAACACAGAGAAGAAAAAGAATCATGCATAATCCTACTGAAGATAAAGAATTAATATTGTTGTATATTTCGCATGTCTTTTTTATACAAAAGTTTACATGTAATTTACTACTCTACCTGGAATTTATATCAGCACGGGGCGTTAAGCCTTATGTTTCTGGTAAGACAGAGATGAGCTTGAAACAAGTCCCTTAGTTTCCAAAATGACACATGGTGTCCCTGTTGGAAATACATAAACTTGGTTTGGAGTGAGGCAAATCCCTGATCAATTTATATCCACTGTTGGGAAAATTCACAAGATTCTTGATGTAGACTAGATTCATATGTTAAAACGCCCAAGATCAACATCAAATTTCTGCCCAGAAAATTTAATTTTTTTAAATATTAATAAGCTTCTTTGTTCAAATTTAAATGTCAGTTTTTGATTCTAAGGTAAGATAGCTTGACAGATGGTTAAAAGAGCAGTAGTCTGGGAAATACAATTTACAATAAATCTTTCAAGAAATGAATTAAAATTCCTTCCAGAAAGCTTCTCAACTCCCCAAGCTTAAATTCCAAACTTTCCAAGAGACATGTGCAATATTTTTTTTTCTTTTTGCATGGATTTTATTTTTTAGGGCAGTTTTAGGTTCAGAGCAAAAGTTGGGGGAAAGTACAGAGAGTTCCATAAAACTCCTACCCCCACACCCTCCCCCAATATCAGCATCCCGCACCAGAGTGGCACATTTATTACAATCAATGAACCTACACTGACATGTCCCTATCACCCAAAGTCCACAGTATATGTTAAGGTTCAGTCCTGGTATGATACATTCTATGACTTTTGACAAATATACAGTGACTTGTATCCATCAGTATAGTATCATACAGAAGAGTCATATACTAAAAATCCTATTCGTACCTCCCCTCCCCCTAAAGCCTGGCAACCACGGATCATTTTACCATCTTGCAATATTTTTAAGAGAACTTCTGATGTCATTTAATCGGGAAACGTTTCTAAATGATCTTCTAAGAGCTGACTATAAGGCTCTCTGATAAAACAGCATAGAACTGTATTTCCAGGAGTCACGGGGCCTTCCTGCTTCAAAGCAAAAAGTGTGCAATGATGCAATCTGGGGATGTGGTTATAACTTGAATTATTCTCTTCACGTAATGAAGTTTTGTAGGGAATATAGTATCTGTTCCCATTTCATGCAGCCCAGGATCTGCAGTAAATGTGCTTGTGCCAAGCTGGTTGTAGGACGCGGTGGCCAGGAAAGCTGCAAAGATCCCATATTTAAGTGTTTAGAAAGACCCCCTGTGTAGGAGAGATTATCCTCACATAGCCAGGGGGCATTTTTTCTCCTGCAGGAAGGATAAATTCACTTTTTGTTCCTTGGGGAATTAGGAAAAAAGGCATAAAATACATTGTTTTTTAATCATGTGGCTGTCAGTCTGGACCTGTTTTGAGACTGGATATTTAAGACACCTATCCTTGTTTGTTTTGAATTATTTAGTACAGTTTCTTTAGTGCTTTATTATGTACATTTTTAAACTATTTTTTCTTGGGGGGGGAATAATTTCAAACTTAGAGTTTGCACAAATAGAAATTATACCAAGAACACCCATATACGCTTTATCCAGATTCACTTACTAACATTTTACATCATTTGCCTTATCATATATATAGGTGGTTTCTTTCTTTCAGAGGTAATATTTCAATTATATGTTACATATGAAATGTTGTCTGAATCATTTGAGGGTATGTTATATACCTCATGGTCCTTTCCCCCCAAATACTTTTGTGTATATATCCTAAGAAGAGGAACATTCTCTTATATAACCAAGACAGTAAATTTAACTCTAATATAATACCTTTATCTACTTTTCAGTTCATATTCCAATTTTTTCAATTAGCCCAACGATGTCCTCTGCAGCCTTCTCCCTTTCCACTACAGAACCCGGTCTAGGGTCAGGTATTATATTTAGTTGTCATGTGTCTTTCTTTTGGGGTGTGTGGGGGGAAGGAGGGGCAGAGGGAGAGGGAAAGGGAGAACCTTAAGTAGCTTCCATACCCAGCACAGAGCCTGACACGGGGCTCAATCCCACAACCCTGAGATCATGACCTGAGCCAAAATCAGGAGTCAGATACCCAACCAACTGAGCCACCCTGGCGTCCCTGTCATGTCTCTTTTACCTCGTTTAGTCTGGAACATTTCCACTGCCCTTTTTAAGAATACAGCCCTACCACCCCTTTTAAAAAACAGAATATTATGTTTTCAGGTTTGTCTGATATTTCCCCAGAAATCTAGGGAAACAGCCCTCTCTGATCTGAGCTGCCTGTTTGAAGCTCTACTGGAGAATAACAATTTCTCCTTTTCTTCTGCCTTTCGAATCTCAATAGGTGTCTCCATTGGCAGAATTTAACCAGGAACCATTCAGGGAAAAGTCTTCTGAAAATAGAATTCTGGGCTTTCTCCCACGGTGCAGAGGAGAATGTAGAGAGGGGTAGCAATGGTGCTAAGTTGACCACCGAGAAGCTGGGGAGAGAAGAGGACAATGAGCGCCCTGCCCTCATGGAGCTTACAGTCTCCGGGGTGATTTGTACAGGCCATGAGGGAAACACACAGGGCTGCGACCCAGAATAACAGGGGCACTCTCTCAGGGCACAGAGGCCTGAAAGACGACGAGGAGCCAAGCTATGTGAAGGGTGGGGTGTGGTGGGCTTGACTGTCTAGGTAGAGAAGTGGCCAGGGCAGTGGGTCCCCTAGCAGAAGAGAGCTTGGTATATTTTAAAAACAACAGGAGGTCGACATGAATGGAATTTGGTGAAGAGGATGGCCGAGATTGGATTGTTCTGGGCTTTATAGGACCTGGTGATGAACTGGCATTTTGTTGTAAGTGAAATAGAAATGTTCCTACTCCATGTGGCACCTTTGGGCAAATTAGAAAAAGGCATCCACTCCTTCAGGCATTTCTATCTTGCTGGAAAATTGTTGTAAAATAGTTTTAGTAGAACAAGGCACTTCTCTGAAATCTGCCAGAGGATATTTGTAATAAATACAAATTTACAATGCTCCAGTGTGAAAGGCACTCTTCCGAAGTTTTATTCTACTACAACCTGTACAACTGTATATGGCAGCCTCTGTGGGGAGCCATGGAACGCTTTCTGCAGGGGGAGTGGTACAATCCTGTGTTGTCCTGTGTGGAGGGGACACGAGGAGAGGAGAGGATTTCAGATGAAGTGTTTTGGAGGTAGATCCTACGATGTTTTGGAAGCAAAGGGATTGGATGAAGGAACTAGGAAAGAGGATGAGACAGTGATGACTCACCAGGCTTGTGGGTGGGAGTGCAATTTCACTGAGACAGGCATAACCTGGAGAGGACCAGGGACTTCAGAAAGAAGAAATCGAGGAGTAAGTAAAATCCAGGTGTTTGCCAGCTCTCTTTGAATGCTCTGCTTTCAACTAAAAGTTCACCAAACTCTGTCTTTTCCAAAATAAATATCTTGAAAAACTTACCCATTAAAATCAAGGACAATAATAAGATCTTTGCCTTTCAGGTTTATCGAATTGGGTTAAACTCAAATTTTGCCAATATTTTCAAGTTCCTCTAAGTTTTAGGCACTCTGCCACAGACTTTACACACCTTATCTTATTTCCTCTGCTCAGCAGTCCATGAGGTAGTTCCTATTTTTATCTTCATTTTACAGAGGAGATGGGAAGCTCAAAGAGAGATCTTATCACTCGATTTGAACATGGTGCCATGGTTACAGGTCTCAGGCAGGAGTTGATCCTATTGCCTTTGTCCCTTGTTTATTTCAGCTTTGTCAGTACTATCTAATAGTACTTTCTGCAACAATGGAAATATTTTATATCTGCACTGTGAGTAGTCATGTGGCTATTAAGTACTTGAAATGTGGTCAGTGTGACAGAGGAACTGAATTTTTATTTATTTATTTATTTATTTTTTATTTTTTTTAATATTTTATTTATTTGACAGAGAGAGAGATAGCGAGAGCAGGAACACAAGCAGGGGGAGTGGGAGAGGGAGAAGCAGGCTTCCCGCCGAGCAGGGAGCTCCATGTGGGACTCGATCCCGGGACTCCGGGATCATGACCTGAGCCAAAGGCAGACGCTTAACGACTGAGCCACCCAGGCGCCCTAGGAACTGAATTTTTAATAACTACATGTGGTTAGTGGCTACCATATTTGTTGGTACCGCTCTAAATTCAATGGAGTCCAAATTGGGTTGTGCACAGCCCAGGGAGGGGACAGAATATGCAGAGTAGAGAAAGAAAACCCACACATGTTTTATTTTTTTACTTTTATTTTTTTAAAGATTTTATTTATTTATTTGACAGAGAGAGAGACAGTGAGAGAGGGAACACAAGCAGGGGGAGTGGGAGAAGGAGAAGCAGGCTTCCCCCCGGAGCAGGGAGCCCAATGCGGGGCTCGATCCAGGACCCTGGGATCATGACCTGAGCTGAAGGCAGACGCTTAATGACTGAGCCACCCAGGCGCCCCTCACACGGTGTTTTAAATAATTATTTGATTTTTTGTATGTTTTATAATGTACCTAATATATTAGTTATATAATAATACATGTGTGTATATATATGCATACTATATATTATATATACTATTGTGTATGTAATTAATATATATTATATACAATAATTTTTATCTAACCCTTATGTGGCACTTACCATGTACCAGGCACTATGCTTTACAAATATTAACTCATTTAATTTTCATAATGATACTGTGAGGTAGCTGCTTTCATTACAGTCCTTTTGGCTTCTAACTCCATGCATTTTAGGATAAGCTAAATAAGTATATTGGGAGGGGAGAGTGGACAAACATTTTTACTGATGGCTGAGTGACCAAAAATGTTTGGCAACAATTGCTGTAGACTAGTCATAGCAACTCCTAATCTCAAAATTTAAAGGGATTTTGGGTGATCAAACCCACCTTTTTTTTCCACTGACAAAATGTTGCTTTGCATGTAGAGAGGGAGGAGGCTGAATGAAGGTGCGGGTAGAGTGATGGTTGAAACCAGTGTCCTGGGGACATTTGTACTTGTCTACAGAGACAACTATAGCTAACACATGTGAAGATTTGTGCAATGGTGATACTGTAAGTTTCCCCATTTAAAAAAAGTTCATCCTTGCTAGTTTTGTTCTAGTTACTAATTTTTTTACAAAAAGATTTGTTTCTGAGACATTGAAATAGGGGAGGATGGGAGCCAAAGACCTGGAGGAGATAGAATCCCAAAGAGAAAGAATGCGGATCAGAAGCAAGACCTGCTCATGCTCCCTTGGTGGGTGCTCATTACGTGCTTCTTGGGTGCTGGCGGCTCTAATTCAAGAACTATCAAACAAAGGTTAAATATCCTTGAAATAATAGACCAATGGGAAAGATAAAATTTACCCAAATCTATTTTCCACCTACACACTTTTTGTGTGGAGTTTGCCATCCCCTTCCCCCATTCCTTGGCCATCTCCGACAACTTGCCATCTCTCCACGTACCCACCAGCGCGCTTAGCAAACAACTGCTGCGGTATGAGGAAGGGCAGGTTTAACCTTATATACTATTATTACCGTTTCCAAGTATGTGAACTAGGTAGATGAGGTTTTGCTGCGTCAGAGAAAAGTTCTGGTAAGACCAGAGTTCTAACTAAGGCAGGCACTTAAAGGGCTGTGCAGAGTCCGCAGGGTGTATGTGTTGCAACCGCAGCTCTTTCGGTTTCAAGAGGTAGGGGTTTCAGGGAAAGCGAATGAAAGGTGTGACGGGCAGGAACGCTGCGCTAACTGGGAGTAGCAAACAGACGTCTGCCCGGACGCCTTTGGGCATCTAACATCCAAAACGCCTTTCTTTCCCGTCCGCAGAAAGTTCTTGAGTTCCCTGGAGATGCCGGTTCGGTGGCAGGGGAAAGGCAACCCAACGTTCCTTCCACTCTTCCTAAAAACCTCGTACTGAGATGAACAATCCTTTCCAAAGGATTGCCAAGAGCCAGAAAACCAGGTGAGGCGGCCCACGTGCACCCAAGATTGCCGCGTGCGCGTCCGCACAGCGAGCGGAGAAACCAACCCTCTGTCCCGGCTGCCTAGGTGGGTGTGGCCTTCGCTGAGGCCCCTCCCCCTCGAGCACGTCGCGCGGGGCCGCCCGGGCGGGGCGAGGGAACGGGCAAGAAAGGGCGGGGAGTGAGCCTTGTGGGTGTGCTCGTGCCCGAGCGCTCGCGCCTGGCGTGTGGGCGGCGGCGCGCCCGTGCCCGCGCAGGGGAGAGGCCAACCCAGGCGGCCGTTGTGGGGTTCGGCTGGAGGGGCGGGGGAGTCACCTGCGAGCCGCGGTGCCGCCCGCCCGCCCGCCCGCCAGCCCGCCGCGTCCGGATCGCGCCGGCTGCGCGGGGCCGCTGGCTGCACACGCCCCGGGAGGCTGGGGCGGTGGAGCGAGTAGAGTCCGCGCCCGGAGCCCGGGACGAGGAGGAGTCGGATCTTCGCCGCTGTCGCCGCCGCCCGCGCCCGGCTGGGTAGGTGAAGCCCGAGGTTGCCTGTCCGCCGTTCCCTGGCGGGCCGGGAGAGGAGAAGCGAAACTTTCCGGCGCTTCCCTCCGCTGTCCCCGGGCCGTCTGCGGCGCGGGGAGGTGTTGTCGTCGCGGGCGGCGGCCGACGCCATGTTGGGGTCTGTGAGAAACGGGGCGCTCCCGGCCGCTCCCCGCGCGCTGGGGCTGCCCCGCCGACGCCGGGGGCGAGTCGCGCCCGCCCGCAGGACACCGCCGCCTGCGCCCGTGGGCTCGGGGGCTGTCCCCAGGGTCCGCGGACCGGGGGCCGGGGACGCGCGGCGGCGCCGGGGGTGTCCCGAGGTCGGGCGAGAAGTTGCGAGGCGTGAGGATTGGGGTCCCGTTCGCGGCCAGTGGAGTCTCAGGGCCCCAACGTCTTTCCCAAAAGTTTGCGGGGTCTGGGCATTAGGGACGTTGTAAGTTGAACAGCATATTTTTATGTGACTTGGGGCAAAAAAAAAAATGGCACCGCAGAGTTTGCTCTGATGGAAGCGTTGGCTCTAACACGTTTATTTAGAGTCTTTTAAAGTTGTATGGTCTTCGGCCGAGTTTATTTTTGCTTTTTTAAAATTTTACCGAGGGCCGAGAGCTTGCTGCTCATGTTGCTTGAATTCCCTTGTGTGTTCTTGCATTATCGCAGTAACTCGTGAGTGTGCGGTGGAAATGGTAGTATTAAGGTTACAGATAACTAAGCCTTTTTGTAATTCAGACTCACAAAGTATGTAAGTTGATAAATACCTTCTTTGTTGGGTTTAGTACGTTACAGAAGAGACTTAATAAAGACAGACTTAGGAACTTCGATAGACTTAAAGGCATGTGTCTGAAGGTGAAGTAATCTGGACATTACGAAGTTTTTTTTCCCTTCCTTTGGTGCGAGCCTGCCATGTTTGGAGCATTTACCTTTTTTCCTGTACTGTAGTAGCTCACGGGGTCCTCGGGTTAATTCAGTATTAACGAAGGCTTCTATTTTTAATCTCTTCGGGTCCTGACAGCACTGGAGGTGAATGGTATTAAGTTTCTCTACTTAATTGGAAAGCACATGCTATCGCCTCAAAAAATAAAACTGGTATACTAACCCAAGGCATCAAAAAGGATTCAGCCTCAATTACCCCAGTCAGTGGATGTAAATTGATGTGTTTTAATAAAGGCATCTTAGCTTTAAAATTCTGTTAAATGAACTGAAGGGGCTCTGAACCACAAATAGGATAAACCCTAAAACATGTCTTGGAGAATTTCTCTTCTTATCCTAGAGGTAATAATAGAGCGTCTGCTCAGATTTGGCTGCTAATTTCCTTAGTTCTTAAGTCCTTTTTGTTTTGTTTCATTGTCAAGTAAACACCATTGTACACATTGTTTTTCTGGATGAAGAGTTAACCTAGGAATGAGGTGACTTAACTAACTTCATAAATCTTGCAGCCAAACTGGTATTTAACTGAGGTCTTTATGACTCTGAAGCCTTCCTGTTTTTCCTATAGCATTAACTTTGTAGCATACGTAACACCTGTGGTGGAGCAAACTCTGTCCACCTTGTTTCCTCTGTCTTTGCTGCTCTTTCTGATTTTAGCTCCTCTGCGTACTTGTTTTCCTAGAGAGCTGATTTACAAGGGTTTTTGTAGTGAAATTTTCACGTGAGCCTATACTTTAAAACCTTCTCTGTGCTGTTCTCCTTACCCCACCCTCTTTCTCTCCCCAAGAATAATTCACTTATCTCATTGCAGTCTAGTAAATACTACACTGATCTGTCATGGTACCTCCTTAACTACAGGCATTGCATGGAGTCTGATTTGCTGCTTCATCCCCAGTGTGCAGAGTACATAGCAGATGCTCAGGAAAGGTTTGAATGGACGAGGACACATCTGTTCCTTGTAAATACACTTCATGAATTTCTTATTAAATTGCCCTTTCCAGGGGTGCCTGGGTGGCACAGTTGGTTAAGCATCCAACTCTTGGTTTTGGCTCAGGTCGTGATCTCAGGGTTGTGAGATGGAGTCCCATGTGGGGCTCGGCACTCAGAGCAGAGTGCGCTTGAGATTCCCTCCCCTTCTGCCCCTCCCTGCCCTGCTGGCTCAGGAGCTCTCGCACATGCTCTCTCTCTCTCTCAAATCTTTAAAATAAAATAAATCGCCCTTTCCGTGGGCATAGAAGTTAAATCTTCTCTAATACTTTTTTCTTTCTTTTTTTTTGAGAATTTGTCTTGTTAACTCAAATTTTGACCTGGGGATACAGAACTTGAATTTTTATGAAATTTCCAAGTAGATAATGGTATAATCAACAAAGAAACAGTGTGTCACCAAAAGAATAATAATCATAATTTTAAAGTGTCATTGAATTTATTTGTACTAGGTGGAAATAGAGGTAATTCCTTATGATAAATTTGAAGGTCGTGTTTACACATTTAAGCTCTTTGATAGAGCAACTCTCATTTCTCTGTCAATTATTGTTTTGTCAGAATTATCTTAGGACTTTGGTTTAGAATGCCTTACTTAATGGAAAGCATATAAAAATTGCTTTTCTGTTGATAAGCTTATCTTTGAGAACAGCTTTGTGTGCCAGGTGCATGCTTAGTAGCAGTGTTCTTGTTGGATTAACTGAATATAAGTATACTTTGCTGTGTCAGGTTGCAAACCTCTCTAGGTAAAGGTGTTTACTAATTCTGTAATGAAATTATAGAATTTGGAGTTAATTCCCTGCCCCCCCAAATAACTTTCCCTCCAATCCATAAATCACAAACTGGTGTGCCCAATTTGTGAGGTCCTAGGAAGGAAGAGAAGGCATTCGAGTAGCTGCTGTGCTAGAGAAAGCAGGTTGCAGTAGGGTGGACTGGAACAAACAAACCTGTATCCATAGCTCTGCTCGTTACTGGATTGTGACTCTAGAACAGGTTGCTTCATTTCTCTAAGCTTCACAGGACTCATTTGTGAAATGGACACAAATATTTGCCTCAAAGTGTTGTGAGGATTTACTAAAATGTTTGTGGAATTGCCTGGTGCCTGATACTCAGTAAGTTATATTAGCAAATGAACAAAGTGGTTGTCATTTACATTGAATCATAGAATTTAGAAGGAGACAACTTGGGCGTCTGGGTGGCTCAGTTGGTTAAGTGACTGCCTTCGGCTCAAGTCATGATCCTGGAATCCCAGGATGGAGTCCCGCATCGAGCAGGGAGCCTGCTTCTCCCTCTGACCCTCCCCCTCCTTGTGCTCTCCCTCTCTCTCATTCTCTCTCTCAAATTAAAAAAAAAAAAATCTTTTTAAAAAAAAAAAAGCAACTTTTAGAGGCACCTGGGTGGCACAGTTGGTTGAGCATTTGACTTTGGTTTTGGCTTGGGTCTGATCTCCAGGTGGTGGGATTGAGCCCAAGTGGGGCTCCAAGCTCAGCATGGAGTCAGCTTGAGATTCTCTCTCCCTCTGCTCCTCCTGCTCGTTTGTGCTCTCTTTCAAATAAATAAATCTTAAAAAAAAAAAAAAGGAAGTAGCTGTTAGAAATATGTAGTTTAGTTCTTAACCTTGGCCACACATTAGAATTCCCTGAGGAACTTCTTAAAAATACGGATGCCTGAATTCCACCCTAGAACCAAGTCAGAATTACTGGGTGTGGGGTCAAGGCATAGGTAGTTTTGTCTGTGTATGTGTGTGGGTTTTTTTTAAGCACCTATGATTTTAATGTGTAGTCAAGGTTGAGAATCATTGATATCCCATCTCCTTACTCTTAATTTTGTGGTTGAATAAAGTACAGAGAGAGGTTAAGTGCCCCCCAAATTCCTGTCAGACTACAAAGGATGTATCTGAGTCAGAGAAAAGTGAAGTATGTACAGGTTAAAGTAACAGTTACATTCATTTCAGACCAGAAAGGTGGGCTACATTTGTAAATAACTACAGTTGACTTACTCTAGTGACCTTTACTACCACTCTACATCAGCAACCTACACGGATGACCGAGTTATTTAACCTTGTCATCATTTTGAACTACCTCAAGTCTTAAACTCCCCAGAGGTGGTGATTCAAGAGCCCGTGTGTGTTTTCCATCATACCTGATGAACCAGCTTTTTGTCCTCATTGTCACCTCCCAGGCTGTTAATTTTCTACCTTCTTTTGGGTGCTGAACCTTGTAGTTCATATTCTGTGAACTCACTAGCACCTCATATTCCTCTCCTTGACCTTTGCTGTATATAACTGGTCAATTCTCAACTTGTAAATACCACCGTTTCCTTTTTCTGCCCAGCACTTCTGAAGAAAGTTACAGCTTTGGTGACTATTGAATATTTGTTTTCCAGCTGCCTGTGTACTAGTTGATTTCTAATCCTTTTCTCATCCCAAAGTTGACTCATTTTCTCTGTTGTGTTTTCAGTCTCAGATTGTTAACCCCAATTTTGAGACGCTTGATTCTTAGAGATGAACTTGCTTCCTTCTAAAATGATTAAGATTTTGTGATGTGAATTTTCTATTTTCTTCTTCACATTAACTTTTTCATCTTTTTTTCTTTCCATTTTTTAAGTGGAACTATACTTAATTCTTTATGCTTGTTTCATTTAAACAATAGTTGGAATTTTTTAAAAACTTAGTTTTTTCATATTTTTATCAATTGTAATTTTGCATTTGTTTTTTACACTTATATTTTTCTACATGTTCTTCTTTACATCTTGTTACTTAAGCAGTAAGTGTTCTTTGTCTATGAGAGAATATGTGTTGGCGCCTGGGTGGCTGAGTCCATTAAGGTTAAGCATTTGCCTTTGGTTCAGGTCATGATCCCAGAGTCCTGGGATCGAGTCCACATCAGGCTCCCTGCTCAGCAGGGAGTCTGCTTCTCCCTCTGATCCTCTCCCCCCCCCACCCCCCTCCGTGCTCTCTTTCTCTCTCACTCTCCTTCTCTCTGAAATAAATAAAATCTTAAAAAAGAATATGTATTCATTATAAAATCATTAGGCAATGTAAAAATATTTTACCCTAGTACTTAGAGACACCAGTACTAAATTTTTGGTGTGTATCTTTCCAGACTTTAAAAAAAAAAAAAAAAAAAGGTTTATATTTGCTGTTTAGAAATCTTTATTTAATAAACTGCCTTAACAGTTTTCCACATTAAATATTAATCTCTGTTCTTTCTGTTGAAAAATCCATTATATGGATATGCCATAATTTACTTAACTAGTCTCCTATTGTTATTTCTGGCTTTTCAACATTATTAAGACAGAGCTACAGTGAACTTCTGTATGTGAATAATTTTGTACAATGGTCTAAGTTTTTTTGCATATGTTCTTGGAAATAGAATTTTTGTGTAAACTTTCTAAAGTGCGTCTGTTGCCAACAATGGCATTTAGAAAAGTTGTTCCAGTGTATTCTGTCAAGAATATGAGTGCCCATTTTTCCCACATTTTAGCGAGGTGAATAATACATCATTTTCATTTTTATTTCTTTTATTGGCACTGAGAACCAACATTATTTCATTTACTGGTCATTTTTATTTGTTGTTTTGGAAATTGTTGTTTGTATCTTACCCATTTTTCTTTGGGGATATTTTCCTTTTTTCTTTTAATTACATGGGCCCTTTTATATATTAAAAATGTTGACCCTTTGTCATATGTTACAAATATTTTTCTTTAATGCTTTTTCCCTTCAATGTTGAAGTTTTAAAATTTTATGTGGTAAAATATCTTTTAAGACATTTGGCTTTTTCGTGGTATATATAATCATTCCTCTCTATGCCTAGAAATTTAGATTCTATTTTTCACTATTAAAGTTAATGCCAGAGGGAAAACTTTATGCACAGCATATGTGCCCCCTCCCCCTGACCCCCACAAGAGTTTCCTTCTCAGGATAAATTTCTGTGGTTAAAAATTCCAGGGTCAAAGGGCAGTGCTTTCTGAAGCATTTTATTATTATACATTATTATCATTAGTCCTCAGTTTTTCCACGTGTTTCACTGGTGTTGTGACTTGTTGGCACAATAAGGTTTTTTAGTCTCTGAGACTTGTGAGACATGTGAAAGCATGTTGAAAAGGTGCTTTGTGCTCTGTATTCTCCCCCTCTCCTCTCTTGCTTTTCTCTTGCTTTCTAAACGAGGTGTTCCCCAAAGTTCAGTCCTTTGACCTCTTCTGTCTTCAACAGCATCAACCAGCACCTCTACATGTGAATGACTACTCAGTCTTTTTCAGTCCTGGAGCTCCCTGCTCATCCTAGCATTTGTGTTTGTCTGACAGATGTTTGTCTTGTGGACACCCTGAAGGTACTTCAAGATGAGTATGTCCTAAACTGATGTCTTCTCCCTCCTGAAGCAAACCTAGCATCTGCCAATGGCTTATGCTTAGACCTTTGAAGTCATCTTGCACTCACTTTTCACCCATATATTCAGTTGGTTTCTAGATCCTGTCCTCTGTACCTCAGTCTCTCTCTCTTCCCCCTTTTTATTTCTGCTGTCAGTTATTGTGACTCAGGCTTTTGTTACCCTCTGGGTTTTTGTTTTGTTTTGTTTGCCTTCGATCTAACTTCAGTAGTCTCTCCAGTCCATCCTGTGTACTGTTTTTGTGTACTGATTAATATTTTCCTATCTGAAAGCCTCAGTCTTCCTGTTGCCTATATAATAATAAAGTCTAAACTCTTCAGTCTGATGCTTACTTTCCTTTGCAATTTGGCTCTTCTCTATCTTAACCAGATTTCTATTCTACCACTGTACTTTGTCCTGGCCCTACCTCCTCCAGCCTCACCTATTCTCTGAGCAGTGTGTTTGTACACCATCACCCCTCCTTGCCTCCCCCCCTCCCTCCTCGTTGCCTCCCCCTCCCCCAAATAGTTTGACCTACTACTTTTGCTTTAATTTCCAGCTTGAATTTCTAGTCGTTTTAGAGTTGTTTCTAGATGTTCCCCCTGGCCACAATTACCTGCCAAGTAAACACTTTGGCCCTGGGCTTCACTCTTTTTTTTTTTTTAATGTTTTTGGTTTGTTTCTCCTCTGCTCCTTAAACTGAGTGCACAGATTTAAATTAATCATATTCTTTAGTTCATAGCGTACTACATGGGTACCAAACTCTTTGCCTGTCTTTTGTTTTCTTCTTTATCATTTATTCCCATCATTCTCTTTCCTGTAGACACACACCCTAATGTATAACACATGATTTACACAGTTTTATAGTATATAAACTTGATTTATAGCTGTCTTTCTCCTTCACAAAGATTGTTAGTTTTGAGTATTTCTGCCTTTTATTACTACTTGTACAGAGTAAGTGGTCCATAAATGTTTGCTACTACTTCAAATTTATGGAAAATTAATACTGGTTTTACCAGCTTCCCTATTGCTTAGACCAAAAACCTGTGGATTTATTTGAACTTTATTCTTCCACTTCTAGTTAGTCATAGCAATCCTGAACTTGATCGCTATTCTTTCTTTTCCTATTGCAAACTTCACTCTTATCAACTCATCAGAGCACTCCTTCCAAAAGCTTCAGAATGAACTCTTAGGAACCAACAAGATCTGGTCATATTTTTTTTCTCCCCTGTTTCTCTACTAAATGACTCCCTCTAGCCTCTGCTACATCTGTACATGTGACTTTTTTTTTTTTTTTACACCTATTTTCTTGCAGAGCTTTGTGCCTTTACCATTGTTTTGCCTTTTGAGGTTCCACTTTTTGTTCACACCTGTTTCAAGTGTTCAAATGCTACATTCTTCAAGCCATACCTTTGCTCTTCCCTTTTTGCTTACTACTGCTTTGTTACAATTTTTATCACAGTACTTAACTCATTGTGCTTTTTTATTAAAACTTTGTGGTACAGGGACGCCTGGGTGGCTCAGTCGTTAAGCATCTGCTTTCGGCTCAGGTCATGATCCCAGGATCCTGGGATCGAGCCCTGCACTGGGCTCCCTGCTCAGCGGGAAGCCTGCTTCTCCCTCTCCCACTCCCCCTGCTTGTGTTCCCTCTCTTGCTGTGTCTCTGTCAAATAAATTAAAAAACAAAAAAAAAACCTTTGTGGTACATGTCTTAAATCCCAGTGTCTCGTTCATTCTTTTTTCCCGTTGACACAACGCATAAAGCCTTGAAATGTGGTGAGCAGATTGCAACTGCTTTGAAAAATACTAAAGAAAATTTGTTAGGGATGTGATGGAATAACCAGCTCCAGAGTAGCATTTATGAGCTTTACTAGCTTTGCTTTTCAATATTATACAGTGGTTTCTTTACAGCAGTCAGCACTATACAGCTGCCTCTGTATAAAAACTTTTTGAAATGATGCACTTTTTTATCTGAATTTTGTTGGTGGTGAAAACATGCACACATCATCATTTTTTATTTGCTAACTAAACAGCTGTGCTTCTTGGCAAGAGAAGAAATCGTTTTTGTATATTATCATGAGATTGAGATTTTTTTTAAACAGGATCTGCCATGCTCAATACTTAGAATTCATAATTAGATACGAGTTAAATGGACCCAGATATTTGCTTGTAAATTTAAAATCTATAGGTCTAGTGAAGCAGTTGATGTGTAGGGTGTGGTTCCTGTTTTCTGTGAACACTAGTACAGATGTCAAAATGAAGTCTTTGATTTTTGTCAAACTCTAGGTTGAAAAGCTGCTGCCACTTTTAACTGCTGGTCATACTAAGCTCAGTACAGATTGATGGCACATATATACAAGCGTTATTGTAGGTGCTTTGAGGAATACAGTTTTAGGAAAAGATATTCTTGTTTCTAGGAACCTCCAGTCTTTTGGGGGGGAAAAGCAGGTATACACATCTTTATAAAACCTAGAGAACATAAGTACCATAAGGTGGTACAGATAAAATGGTTTGTGGATTTAAAGATGAAACAGTTATCTGGCTGTAAAGCTACTGAACTGACTGCATCATGAGGAATTGGTAAAATTTCAGAATAGCAGGGGAGGGGGCCATATACTGGGCTCAGAGGTAGGTGAGGAAGCTCTGCATATTCCAGGAATAGCATGTAATCTGCTTTGACTGTTAACAAAGAGAACATATAGAAAGAGGTAAAACTGGAAAGATAGACTGGGACAGGCTGGGGTTTGACTGTGAAGGGCTTTGAATGCCAGATTAAGGATTTTAGATTTAATTTGGTCAGCAGGGAACCTTTGGTTTTTGAATAGGGATTACCTGATTACAGTGTAGTTAAAGAATATTAATCTTGGGGCATCCGGGTGGCTCAGTTGGTTGGACATCCAACTCTTGATTTCAATTTTTTTTTTTTTTTAAGATTTATTTATTTGACAGAGACAGCAAGAGAGGGAACACAAGCAGGGGGAGTGGGAGAGGGAGCAGAGCAGGGAGCCTGATGTGAGGCTCGATCCCAGGACCCTGGGATCATGACCTGAGCCAAAGACAGACGATTAACAACTGAGCCACCCAGGTGCCCCTCTTGATTTTGATTTGGGTCATGAGATTGAGCCTTACATCGAGCTCCGCACTGGGCATGGAGCCTGCTTGAGATTCTCTCTCTCCCTCTGCCACTTCCTCCCCTAGCCCATGTGTGGTGTGTGCGCATGTTCTCTCTCTCTCAAAAAAAAAAAAAAATTAATCTTGCCTTGTGTTGTATGCCTTAACTGCTAGTTTAAGTCTGGAAGTCCTGCTTAAAACTTGAGGTCTGTATTCTTCCTCTATCTCCTACCTCTCTAAAAACTTTTTGTAACTCCCAATGTCTCTATTCTGATTTTCCAAATTCTCTAAAATCCTTAACTATGGCTTAGTTTTTATACACCATGGTAAATTTCTGCAGCAAGCCTAACCTATTTGAAATTGCCTTTACTGACACCCTATATCAGTGATAGCTTTACTTTCCACTTCCTTTTAGTATTTGAATGATCACTTTCAGCATTTTTATACTTATTACCATATTTCAGTTTTTTCCTCTTATCAGTGGCTTTCTCTACATAATATGGTTCACATAAGTGAAATATTTCTGTAATATTTCTGAAGGTAGCAAAGTATAATAGAAAAACATGCGTTTTTATAAAAACTAGCTGTGAGACAATGGGATAATTGTTTAACTATACATGACTTAATTTACTCTTTTGTAAAATGTAATTACCACTTAACAAAATTTGGATCATTAAAATAGTAAAATGTGGAAGTGCTTAGCATATGTATAGGTGTTGAGTAAACGTTAGTTTTTTTCTTTTTTCCTTTTCTGGCTAAGCCTGTAGAATAATGCATTTGAGTTTACTCTTCAGTAATAGGCAGATTTGGTGTCTAGGAGAGACTTTTTAAAAAATTACTAGGGCTTCTCTCTAAATGTTCAAAATTTTGCTCAGTTCTCTCAATCCAGCTTTGTATGAGTTTAAATTTAAAATATAAATGCTTGTCCCTTTTTTTCTTATCTAAAACAGGAACTTTTTTTTTTTAAATCACTACTAATTTCTACAATATATGTTGTGGAAGGGGTGTTGAAGATGATGGTATAGGAACTCCCCTCCTCCCATGGACACACTGAATCTACAGCTACCTATGGAACAATTTCCTCTGAAGAAGACCCGAAAACTAGCTGAACTCCTTCACAACAAACAGTGAAAGGGCCACACTGAGACAGGTAGGAGAGGCAGAGATGCAGTCTTGCCAAAACCCCACCCATTGTGGCAATGCACAGTTGGGATGGATCTCACAAATGGAGCTACTCCTTTAGGAGCTAGGGGTCTCTGCCCTGATAAAGTAGTGGTCATAAAGATGCTCACTGAACTTAGGAAAAGAATGAACATAGTGAGAACTTCAACAGAGATAGGAAAATAAAGTACCCAACAAACTCACAGAGCTGAAGAATAAAGTAACTGAACTGAGTAATACACCAGAGGCATTCAACAGCAGACTAGATGAAGCAAAAGAAAGGACCAGTAATCTAGAAGTCAGGGCAGTGTAACTCACCCAAATAGCAGCAAAAACAAAAAAGAATTTTAAAAAATGAAGACAGCTTAAGGGACCTATGGGACAACATCAAGCAGAATAACATTTGCACTATAGGGGTCCCAGAAGGAGAAGAGAGAAAGAAAGGGGCAGAAAACTTATCTGAAGACAAAATGGCTGAAAACTTTCCTAACTTGGAAAGGAAACAGACATCCAGATCCAGGAAGCCCATAGAGTTCTAAATAAGATGAACCCCAAAGATCCACACCAAGACAAATAAGATGAACCCCCAAAGATCCACACCAAGACATTATAATTAAAATGTCAAAAATTAAAGAGAGCATCTTAAAAGCAGCAAGAGAAAAAACCAATGGTAACAAGATATGGCATATTTTTCAGCAGAAACTTTGCAGGCCTTGCGGTGCCTGGGTAACTCAGTCAGTTAAGCGTCTGCCTTTGGCTCAGGTCATGATCCCAGGGTCCTGGGATCAAGCCCCACATCGGGCTCCCTCCTCAGTGGGGAGTCTGCTTCTCCCTTTGCCTGCCGCTCCCCCTACTTGTGTGCTCTCTGTCAGATAAATAAAATCTTAAAAAAAAATAACTTTGCAGGCCAGAAGGAAATGTGGCACAATGTATTCCAAGTGCCGAAAGGTAGTAACTTCCAACTAAGAATATTTTACGTGGCAAGGTTATCATTCAGAATTGAAGAAGAGGTAAAGAGTTTTCCCAGACAAAAGCTGAAGGAGTTGGTCACCAGTAAACCAGTCTTACAGAAATGTTTAAGGGACTTCTTTAAGCTGAAAATAAAGGGCATTAATTAATAACAAGATAACACTGGAAAATATAAATCTCACTGGTAAAGGTAAATATATAGTAAAGATAATGGATAAATTATTTATAAAGCTAATATGAAGGTTAAAAGATAAAAGTAATTTTAAGAAAACCTGTAACTACAATAATCAGTTAAGGGATACACAAAATAAAAAGTGACATCAAAAACAAAACATGGTGTAAAAGTATAGAGTTTTAAGAATACATTTAAACTTACGTTGATATCAAGTCAAAATAGACTTTTTATATATAGGATGTTAAATGTAAGCCTCATGGTAATGACAAAGCAAAAACCTCTTGTAGATATGCAAAACATAGTAAGAAAGAAATCTAAGCGTAACTCTGAAGAAAGTGTTAACCACAAGGGAAGAAAGCAAGAGAAGAAAGGAACCGAGAAGAAGAACAAACAGCCAGAAATCAATAATTACTTTAAATGTAAAAGGACTAAATTCGCCAATCAAGAGACAGTGGTTGAATAAACAACCACCAAAAAAGACCCATCTATACGTTACCTACAAGAGACTCAACCTCAGATGTAAAGACACACACAGACAGAAAGTGAAGAGATGTGAAAAGATGTTTCATGCAAATAGAACCCAAAGAAAGCTGGGGTAGCTCTACCTGTATCAGACAAACTAGACTTTTAAAAAAGACTGTAGTAAAAGACAAAGATAGGCATAGGCATTATATAATAAGGGGGTCAATCCAACGAGGATTATAACATTTGCATGTATTTATGCACCCAACATAGGAGCACCTAAATAGTGTTTGCTTTACATAACAGACCTAAAGGGAGAAATTGACAGCAGTATGGTAATAGTAAGGGACTTTAATGCCCCACTTACTTACATCACCCAAATAGGAAATCAATAAGGAAACATTAAACTAGATGGACTTAATAGATACATACAGAACATTCCATCCAAAAGCAGCAGAATACATATTCTTCTCAAATGCACATGGATCCATTCTCCAAGATAGATCATATGTTACCCCACAGAACAAGTCTCAACAAACTTAAGAAAATTGAAATCAGGGGCACCTGGGTGGCTCATTCAGAATTGAAGGAGAGATAAAGTGTTTCCCCAGACAAACAAAAGCTGAAGGAGTTGGTCACCAGTAAATCAGTCTTACAGAAATGTTTAAGGGACTTCTTTAAGCTGAAAATAAAGGGCATTAATAACAAGATAACATTGGAAGATATAAATGAGACAGAGGAACACATCGCAAATGGAAGAATAGGACAAAATCACAGCAAGAGGCCTAACTGAAATGGAGATAAGTAATATGCCTGATGGAGAATGTAAAGTACTGATCAGGGGCGCCTGGGTGGCTCAGTCGGTTAAATGGCTGCCTTCGGCTCAGGTCATGATTCTGGGGTCCTGGCATCGTGCCCCACGTCTGGCTCCCTGCTCAACGGAGAGCTTGCTTCTCCTTCTCCCTCTGCCTGCCACTCTGCCTACTTGTGCTCTCTCTCTGTCAAATAAATAAATAAAATCTTAAAAAAAAAAAGGAAATTGAAATCATACCAAGCATCTTTTTTGACCATAGTGGTATGAAACTAGAAATCAATTACAAGAAGAAAACTAGAAAAATCACAAATATTTGGAGGTTAAACAACATGCTACTTAACAATAGTGCGTCAATGAAGAAATCAATGGAGAAATTAAAAAAAAAAAAAAATACTTTTGGTGCACCTGGGTGGCTCAGTTGGTTAAGCACCCAGCTCTTGATCTCAGTTCAGGTCTTGATCTCAGGGTTGTGAGTTCAAGCCCGACTCTGGGCTCCACACTGGGTGTGGAACGTACTTAAATAAATTTTTTAAAAATTTTTTGAAAATACTTTGGGACAAATGAAAATGGAAATACAATTTGCCAAAGTCTATGGGAGGCAGCAAAAACAGTTCTAGGAGGGAAATTCATAGCATTGTAGGCCTACCTTAAGAAACAAGAAAGATCTCAAATAATCTGACTTTACACCTAAAAGAAAGAAAAAGAACAAAGCCAAAGTTAGCTTAGTTATTATATATAGCTATAGCTATATATAATATAGCTAATATGTTATATGTCAATTATACCTCAATTAACAAAAGAATACATGTTGTGTAGTTGGTTTGTTTTAGTGGCAGAAATCCTATTGGAAAGGGGAGGACAAAACTTTGTCTCTTCTTATTGATGGAATAAGTAAAATTTACTGAAATTACAAATTTAATTTGACAAATTTCAGAGTATTTCTTTGCTTTATCATCCTAATATTTTATTGGAAGTCTTACCTAGAATTTCCTGATTATTATTATTATGTTATTGTTATTATGCTTACTAAACTATAGAACTTTTGAAAATGAGAATGGTCCTGTCCTTTGCATATGTGGTAGGCACACAGAATAATTGTTCATTTGACTTACCTGTATTAGGGAGGAGAAGTTTGCTTTAATACTTTCACATTTGTCCAGGGAGGATGTATCTCTGATAGTTTGTTGCTGTTTTTTTTTTCCTCTTCTTACTTTTGTCTCTCCCTTTTACGTCTTCTGTGGTCTCAATTCAGCAGTAACAACAGATTTTAAAATCTTGATTGATATTAAAGACATAGTCAAAATTTTGATTTAAAATTAATTTGTAGGCAAGTCAGCCTTGCAGTAAACCAGAAACATGGCCCAACTACAGTCAGAGTTTAGTATTTTAAAGACAGAAGGTGCTTTAGAGATTATTTAAGGGGGAGGCTGCTGCTGCCCCCCCCCCCCCCCCAGCAGTTAGGTAATTTGTATGAAATCTCTTATTTCAGTGCCTGAGCTGAGATTAGAATCCAGGTCTTTTGGTTCATAGTTTATTGATTTTTCCAACTATAATGCATAGTTGAATACTGATGTTCACTGATACCAGATGTCATGGGTACATGTAAGAAATTCATTAGATGATTTTTTTATTTTAAACTCAACTGCAAAGATAAGTTTTCATTTTCAGTAAGAACTGGGCCATAGTATCCTGTGACAGTTGAGCTCTCTTCTCCATTGTAAATAGTATTCTGTCTCTTTTTTAGAAGAGTTTTTGCCTCTTCTAGTGTTATAATTTTAACAGGTGGTAGACACTCCACTGAAGAACATATTCAGAAAAAAGATGTTACCAAAAGACTAGGGTGGAGCTCAGACAATTCAAATGCAGTTCTTGTCTACAGTTGTGAAGGAGATAACTTGAAACTTTGGATTGTTTAATTTTTTTAATTGGTATACAAATCTGGCTTTATAAAAGTTTAAGTTTTTTTTTTTTTAATTCTTTTGCCATGGATTCTTACATTTTTAGCTATGAAATAGCACTGCCAAACACTATTTGCTGGAAAAGAAGACAAAGGAGAAGTCATTTGGAAAATTGGGAATTTATAGAGTTCTGTGAAACGGCCAGACATGGGGAGAAAAGACAGAAATATTAGTAGTTTTCTTATTAATACTAGTAACTAATTAGAAAATATAATGGGGAAAGATTAGATTCAGAATAGCAACAAAAAGTATGAAATACCTGGGAAGCTACTAAAGAAATGTTTAGGGGTGCCTGGGTGGCTCAGTTGGTTAAGCATCCGACTCTTGATTTCAGCTCACATCATAACCTCAGGGTTGTGAGATCGAGCCCCATGTCAGGCTAGATTAGATTCTCTTTCTCATCCTTTCCTCCACTCCTCCCTTAAAAAAAAAAATGTGTACTAATCTTGTGAGAAGAAACCTACAAAATTATTGGGCCACAAGATCTGAAACCTGGAAAGAGATACTATCAACCTAAGAACAATAAAAACTTAAGAAGATGTTGGGGCGCCTGTCTGGCTCGGTCAGTGGAGCATGGAACTCTTGATCTTGGGGTTTTGAGTTTGAGCCTCATATTGAGTGTAGAGATTGCTTAAAAATAAAATCTTTAAAAAAAAAAAAAACTTAGGAAGATGTTAATTTATTCTCAATGTATGGGTGTAGTATGAGTTCCATAAAAATTTTAGTGGATTTTGTTCTTTATTTATTGTAATTGAAAAATAGTTCTAAACATTAGCTGCATATTAGAATTACTTGGGGAGCTTTAAAATATTCCAGTGTCCAGGGGCACCTGGGTAACTCAGTCGGTTAAGCGTCCAGCTCTTGGTTTTGGCTCAGGTCTTGATCTCAGAGTCCTGAGATCAAACCCCATGTTGGGCTCCCTGCTTCCCTCTGCCCCTCCTCCCCACTGATGTTCTCTTTCTTTCCCTTTCTCTCTCTCTCTAAAATAAATATATCTTTTAAAAATTAAAAATTAAATATTCCAGTTTCCAGCCATGCCTTCCATTCCCCAGACTAACAAAATCAGAGTATTTTATTTTGGGGGAGGGACCTAGGGATCAGTATTTCTGTAACCCTTTATGTTTATCATCAGAGTCCATTGGCTTCCATTTTGGTTTTTGAGTTTCTATTTTAAGCAGTTCAAATTATTTGTAGTAATTGATATTTTGTAACTTATTTCTTAGAGATCTGTAAAACAAAAAGGAAAATTACTAAAAAATAGAATAAAATTCATTCTAGCTTGCAGTTACATCTGGCTTCATAGGATATATATAAATCTACAATACCGGATCTTAATGACCTTGCTTTTCTATATTTTGAAGCAGTTCACTATTTCAATGTCCTAAGAATTATTTAACCAAAAAGAAAAAAATGGAAGAGTAATGCAATTGCCTAGAAGGATGATACAAGGATGAAATCAATCATCACTATTGAACCATCTTTCAGTTTTATTATGGCATTGCCCAAAGTACTGCATCATCTTTCAAAAAGATACAAAAACTATTTGTTTGTTTGTTTGTTGTTTTAAGCCTTCATTTAACATATTTGAGAATTTAGATTTTTTTTTATTCTACATTTTCCATCTTTAGCTGCAAAGAAAAAAATCAGAAAAGGTAGACTTTTTTTTTTTTAAAGATTTATTTATTTGAGAGAGCGAGAATGAGAGAGAGTACATGAGAGGGGGGAGGGTCAGAGGGAGAAGCAGGCTCCTCGCTGAGCAGGGAGCCCGATGCGGGACTCGATCCTGGGACTCCAGGATCATGACCCGAGCCGAAGGCAGACGCTTAACCGACCAAGCCACCCAGGTGTCCCAAAAGGTAGACATTTCAGAACTACCAGACAAGTCAGAAGATGAGTTTAAAGAAACAGCAACACTTAAACCAATAATTTTGGTGAGTCATTATAAGTGAAATCTCAGACTGAGTGTTCAGATGATATTCTAGATGAGTTTTCTCAAACTCAGAATCATTAAACAGTACTCCTAAAGACGGAAATGAATATATTACAGATTCATGCATGATAGCTTATAAGCAATGTTGCATTCAAAGGATGCTGGTTTTTTGGATATATATACCTTCAATAATAGAGAAATGTGGAATAAGAAATTTACTATGTTTAATTTTTTATAAAGATCATTCTTAAAATCATTTTAAAACTACTTTATTTCTATAAATTAGTCATAAAATGGCTTAAAATATTAAAAATAGTATTTTGGACTCAGTAAATTGGGATGGCTATTTTTTCTGGTATACTGAAAGTTAAAGCTCTCCTGTGGTTCCAATGTACAGCTAAGGTTGAGAACCACTGTTCTAAGTAGACTTCATCTGGACAAATAAACAGAGATTAAGACTTTTTTAAAAGGTTAAGTAATGGGGATAGCCTAGACTAGTCCTACGAGTGGTACTCACATAAGAATTAGAAAACAGGTTAATAGATTTGACCGAACAGCCCAGAAGCAGGTATCAGAATATATAAAAGTTTAATATAAAGAGAGTGTTGTAAATCTGTAGATTAGATTAATACCATTAATAAGTGCTATCACTTATTTACTACTTGCTGAACATTTTTATATGCATTATCATTTAATCGTCTTCCTGACATCACTGTTGCTATTATTATTCACATTTACCAGGAAAACTGAGGTCACACAGTATTTGGTGATTCTGAAGCAGTTGGTTAGCTCTTTTAGAATGCAGATATTTAAAAAGAAAAAAAAAAGAATTTTTACCTATGTCAATAAATTTCAGGTGGATAAAAGAATTAAATGTAAAAAAGTTCATATCCTAAATATAGACAATAAATACAGGTATACCCTACCCCACTTTTTGAACTTTGCATTACACAACTCACTTTTATGAAAGACCTACATTAGTACCTGTTTTCGCTAGCTGAAAGAAACCCAAAGAACATTTTTTACTTTTATGGAAAAAGGTGAAATAAGTGAAGATAGTTGGCTGTTTGGGGGCGCCTGGGTGGCTCAGTCAGTAGAGCATGCGACTCTTGATCTTGGGGTTGTGAGTTCGAGCCCCACCTTGGGTGTAGAGATTACTTAAAAATATATATAAAAAAAAGAAAACAGTGTTTGTTTTGCAGCGAGCCATTATAGAGGCAGTACATAACCTGGGCAGCAAGAGTGGCACCACCGAGCTCCTTTCCTGGAACTCAGCATCTCCACATCAAGCCGCCATAGTTTTGAACTGTGTCTTTGATAAATCATCTGTGTTTTATCTTGATTTATTTTTGTATATCTGTTAACAGGATGTGTCCTAAGGAATCAGAAAAGCCTAAAGTGGGGGGTTTTTCGATATGGGAACACTCAAAAATTTTTCCATGTAAATTAATGGGAATTGCTTTTTTGCTTTAAGCCTTTTCGGCTTACAAAAGGTTTCCTAGGAATGCTCTACTTTGAGATAGCTGAGGAAGCCTGTAGGTGTATCTGATACCTGGATAAGGAGAGCTTAGGAGTGATGGAAGAAAAATCACAAAGGAATGTATCGGTAAGTTTAACTGCTTAAGAGATAAAACTGCCCCTATGTCAAACTCCATAAAATTACTGCTTAATATACTAGGAAAAGCAAAGAAATAAACAGTTTTTAGCCTTTATGTGTAAAACACTGTCATACAAATTAATAACCCCTAAATATACAAGCTTAGAAATACAGGTGGTTAATAAGCACATTAGAAAGTGGTGGCCTTGGGGCGCCTGGGTGGCTCAGTTGTTAAGCGTCTGCTTTCAGCTCAGGTCTTGATCCCAGGGTCCTGGGATCGGGCCCGCGTCGAGCTCCCTGCTCGACAGGAAGCCTGCTTCTCCCTCTCCCACTCCCCCTGCTTGTGTTCCTGCTCTCGCTGTGCGTCTCTCTGTCAAATAAATAAATAATAAATAAATAAAAGAAAGTGGTGGCCTTCAGTAGGTAGCTATGAAATAAAAAATTTAATTGAACTAAAAGTACTGTATTGTCTTTGCTGTCTTAAGGCCTTTGTCTGTAATATTAGTTCTTTTGTATGGCTGACTCCCCATCCTTTAAGACTCCGTGTATAGCACCATCTCAGTGAGGCCTTTTTGAACTACTCAGTAAATGAGTTTTTCCCTGTATCTTGACACCCTGTGGATTTCCTTCATTGCACTTCACCTTTCAGAATCACCTGTTTACTTATCTTCTGTCTTTCTCTTTCAGTAGACTCTATGCTCTAAGAGGAAAAGAATGTGAATGCCATCTAAAAAGCATTCAATAAATGTTGGATAAATAAAGTAAATGAATAAAATGAGATACCATTTTTGAAATCTTACCTTGTTACTGACATTTTTAAAGAAAAATATGTGAGACAAAATGGGACAGTCATTGTGCTGCTTGGTAAATTGGTGTTACCTTTCAGAATGGAAATTTTGACTCTCTTAGCAGGAGTCTTAAACTAATTCATGTCTTTTGACCCAGTAATTTTACTTCTTGGAAACTGTTCTAAAGAAGTCATCTCGGGGCACCTGGGTGGCTCAGTCTTTAGGCGTCTGCCTTCAGCTCAGGTCATGATCCCAGGGTCCTGGGATCGAGCCCGGCATCGGGCTCCTGCTTGTCGGGAAGCCTGCTTCTCCCTCTCCCACTCCCTCTGCTTGTGTTCCCTCCCTCGCTGTGTCTCTGTCAAATAAATAAATAAAACCTTAAAAAAAATAAAAAAAGTCATCTCTGCCAGGAGATGCAGAAGCTTTCTTTCTAGCTCTTCTTATAGTCACTGGTATTCCTTCCTAAGAAAAGTAGACAAATTTAATTGGGCCTTGTCTTACAGTTGTCTTCTGCTTCCTTTTTCTGTGCCCTTTAATGAGTAATTATGCAAAGGACTCCTTGGCTAGGCTGAGTAATCTTTAATATTCTCACAAAAGTCTTTAAGAGTTCTTACTGCTTGGGGCACCTCAGTGTGCTGGTGGTAAATTTGGATTTGGGCTTTGGGGGAAGGCAGAGGCCCTGTTGAAGTCCTGAGCCAAAGTGTAGTACCCTAATCCAGTTTACCAAAGAAACCTGGCTTTGGGGTATCTAGCAGTAATCCAGCTAAAAGTGGTACTTTGATTTCCCTTTTGGTAATTTCCCCCCATTCTCCCATTCTCTGTGCTGTTCCTGCTGGACACCCAACTATATCGGGCGCACACGCGTGCGTGTGTGTATAAGGCGTTTGTGTATTCCTGGGGTTTTTTTTAGCTCAGTGCTTTCCTTCTTCATGTCAGACACATACAGAAAATATTTTAGGACCAACAGGGATAATGGAAAGGTTTTAAGTTCTTCATGCTCATTGTTTTTCCAGTATAGGTCATAATCCATTAGTGAAATCAATCAAGTGGGCTGCGACTATCATTAAAATAAATGAAGATAATAGAATACATTATTTATAGTTGAAAGAATTATATGAGTATGTATTTATAACCTTGCAGTACTTTTTATGTGGGTCACTGTCAAACTTTGAAAGCTGTTTTGTTCTATCCAAGTACCAATTAATGATGCCTAAGCTTCTCTTTTGTTGCATCATTCTTAAGTGGGGCAAGATTTATGAAAAGAGATTCAGGCTTAGTATATTGCAAAATTTGAAGAATGAAACATTCAAGAGACTGGCTAAATAAATCATGATGACCTGTCATTTCAGGTTAGTTGCTCAAGTTAGTATTCTCTTTCTTTTTTCTTCTTTGTAGGTTTTGCAGTGAAGGTCCAAAGGTTAGCAATAGCTTTCTCAGTTCTTGTAGAGTCAGTGGAGCCGTAAGATAAGGAATGTGCCATAATATACCGGGAACAGCACCGAGAAATCAGATTGGAGCCTCAGTTCTGTGACAGCCTTGGGCAGAGTACTTAACTTCTTTTTATCTGTTTACTCATCTATAAAATGGAGCTAATAGTGCATATCTATTTAAGGTTGCTGTGAATAGAATATACAGTATTGCATTCAGAGTGCTCAGCTGGTTGCTGGACTCCCAATGAGTAGAATTACTTCCAGGCTGTTTTGCCTTGAACATTATTGAATCTCTTTCTTTGTGCCTTAGTTTCTCCTTCAGCTCATGTTTCAGCTAATATTATTAGATGCTGCTTTGGAATATGTAAAAACTAATTACTGCACAGGAATTTGAGACTGTTAAAATCAGAAGATACTGTGAAAAGTATGCACAAATTTAGATGGTATTAATTCCAGTAGTAGCAGTCATAGGAAACTGTTTGCATTGTATATAACTGTATGTCCAAAGCAGTAGAATCTGCAGTTAATTTAGATGGGAATAAATAGGTACTTTCAGTTCTCTAAAAGTGCCAACTTTCTGCCTTAGGACCTTTGCACTTAACTCCTTTTGCTTGAAATATACCTCTCTATCTCCACACCTCATGTCTGTCTGTCTGGTTCCTCCTTATCAGCTGAAATCATACCACTTTAGAAAGGCCTTCCTTGACCATCCAGTCTGAATAGCTTCCTGGTTGGTTTTTTAAAAATCACTTTAATCATAACATTGATTTACAAGCTGGTTCTCAATTTTGTTTTCTGTTTCACTCCTCACCCAACTAGGATGTAAGCCTTAAGGAGCAGGGACTTTGTGTTGTATATTTTTTTTTTTCTCCTGCACTTAGATCAGTGCCTAACAAAATAAATATTTGTTGAATGTTTAAAGATAGTGTAAAGTATGAAAAATTATCCATAATTGTACTTCTTAGAGATAAATAACAATTATTGATAATTATGGTATATAGTTTTCTAATTTTATTTTCTGTGTGTGTGCTTACATATTTACAAGTGTCTATGATTATACGTTTATACCTTTCATTGAGTCTACAGATGAACATGTTTTACTATATTTTGTATCTCTGAAATTGGGATGTCATATAATTAGGGGTGCTGCCATGATGTATTTGGCAGCATTTTTCATTTTCAGTGGCACATAAAATGAAGATGTGTCTTAAAATCTGTAGCATCTTAAATTTGATGAAACGCAGTATATATTTGAAACAAATGAGATCGTGTTCAGCTCTTTCCCCACCTAAATATCTTGAACATTTTCCAGTATCACTGTTTAGATCTATCACATTATTAACAGATATCTAGCATATTATTATGGGTGTATCATAAATTGTTCGACCAGTTCCTCTTGGTGGACATTTGGAGCTTTTCCAGTTTTGTGTGTATGTTACGAACAGTGCTGTGTTGGATATCCTTGCACATATCTTGATGCACTCTGGAATTTCTTTTGATAAAATCCCTAGATCAGTGAATACACATTTTCTATAGTGTATGAGGGTGCCTGTTTCCCTATATCCTCAGTAGTACTGCATCTTAGGAAATTTTTACAATTTTTATTAATCTGATAAGTGAAAAAATACCCTAATGTTGTATCATCATTTCTTTAATTATGCATGAGATTGAGCCTCTTTTCATGTTTATGAGCTGTTTTTATTTCCTCTTCTGTGATGTGCTGTGAATGGGACAATAAACCTTTAATTGGCTGGCACATTTGCTGTAATTAGAAAAGAAGTCATCACAGTTTGGAACCATGCATTATATAATTTCTTGGGAACAACTTTCAGGGCAGAGCCTACCCTTGTGGAGAGCAAGAGGGCTTTTATAAGGACCCAGGACTAGGGGAGACAAATTCAGGAATAATCAGAACCTTTACAGTGGAGGCCAAGAAGGGGTACAGTATCATCAGTTTATGAGCCGAATACTGGAATTTAGACTATGCTGTTAGACTTTAAATGTTCCTCTTCTCTTTACTATGACTTGGTTGTGGTAGTATTAGGTTAGTAGATCTGAAATAGGGCACAACTCAAGGACTTGAGTGAAGTCACTATTGGATCTAGAGATTAAATCTATGATCATTTAAGAGTAGATTAATCGAGTTGTTTGCACAATACCAAAATGTTCTTGTCAACATTTTTGATCACCTTTGCTGTGCCGGAGGGTGTCAGTTTCAAAGATAGGTATCAGATGGTCTCTGTCTTTTAGGTTCCATTGCAGCCTTTAAAGAACACAGATTTCAATCCTTTGGTAAGAATGAAGCCAGAAGGTACGTGGAATGTAAAGAGCACAGAGAGAGGTGTTTAGTCTAAAAGAGTTTGAGGGAGACTTCTGGCTTCAATATGATAACCTAAACTGAGTCCTGAAGGATCAGAAAGAGTTAGCTCTGAGTAGTAAGTAGTAAAGGATACAACAGCATGAGAGAAGGCATGCATGGATGAAATGGACTATAAGTAGTAGAGTTTTCTTAGAACATAAAGTTTGAGGTAAAGAGTGACTAATGAGTCTGGGAAGGTAAGCAAGAACCAGATCATGGGGGCGCCTGGGTGGTTCACTCCCCTTCAGCTCAGGTCATGATCCAAGTGTCCTGGGATCTAGTTCCGCATCTGGCTCTCTGTTCAGCAGGGAGCCTGTTTCTCCCTCTGCTTGTGCGCGCAGCTCCCCCTCACTCTATCTCCCTCTCTAATTCTGTGTTAAGTAAATAAATTAAATCTTTAAAAAAAAAAACAACAACAACAAAGAACCAGATAATAAACAGCCTTGTATGCTATGCTAAAAATTCTGCATTTTGTAGATCAGGGGGAGTTCTTTTGAATAATGACACGGTGAGATTTGCATTTGAAAAATCACTGCCTGAAGATTGATTTAGGGGGTAAGACCAAAGGCAAGGAGACAGTTCTGGTAATCCAGGTGAGAGGATTAAGGCTTTAGCTCAATGGGAATAGCTTACCAGAAAAATCATTAACTTCTCTTGGTCTTTACGGAATTTCACCCTCTTCTTTAGAATCCCTCTGAGGTTAAATTTCCTGGAACTGAGATTATTATTTTGCAGAGGGGACTTATATTCAGTGTCCAGTTGTTTATTCCTTTATGTCTGTAAGAAGTTTATACTTTCATAGATACCTACTTAACGAGTATAGTTCTGTATGGAGATGGTTAATAAGTGTTTTTGATGATTACAAAAAGTAGGAGATGTTAACCCTTTTGGTATGCTTGGTGATTATCTTGGAGGGAAACAATTTTGGAGCATTTTGCTTTTGAGTAAAAGTAAGGATTTATTAGATTAAATTTAGGTTATATAATTTTTAATTTATGAATTTATAATTTCTGTGTGCTAATTTCTTTCTTTTTTTTTTTTAAGGCTACTAGCAAAAGATGGTGGATCGCTTGGCAAACAGTGAAGCAAATACTAGACGTATAAATATAGTAGAAAATTGTTTTGGAGCAGCTGGTCAACCCTTAACTATACCTGGAAGGGTTCTTATTGGAGAAGGAGTATTGACTAAGTTGTGCAGAAAGAAGCCCAAAGCAAGGCAGTTTTTCTTATTTAATGATATTCTTGTATATGGCAATATTGTCATCCAGAAGAAAAAATATAACAAACAGCATATCATTCCCCTGGAAAATGTGACTATTGATTCCATCAAAGATGAGGGAGACTTGAGAAATGGATGGCTTATTAAGACACCAACTAAATCATTTGCAGTTTATGCTGCCACTGCCACTGAGAAATCTGAATGGATGAATCACATAAATAAATGTGTTACTGATTTACTCTCCAAAAGTGGGAAGACACCCAGTAATGAACATGCTGCTGTCTGGGTTCCTGACTCTGAGGCAACTATATGTATGCGTTGCCAGAAAGCAAAATTCACACCTGTTAATCGTCGTCACCATTGCCGCAAATGTGGTTTTGTTGTCTGTGGGCCCTGCTCTGAAAAGAGATTTCTTCTTCCAAGCCAGTCCTCTAAGCCTGTGCGGATTTGTGACTTCTGCTATGACCTGCTTTCTACGGGGGACCTGGCCACGTGCCAGCCTACTAGATCGGACTCCTACAGTCAGTCATTGAAGTCTCCTTTAAATGATGTATCTGATGATGATGATGATGATGATAGCAGTGACTAAGGACATATTTTGAAATATTTAATTGGGTGTGACTACCTGAGAAATCAACCCTGGGGGGAATGTAAAATTCTGAACTTTCTCTCAGTTTTGCTCTAGCCGTGAATTTGCCTGAGAAACTTTTAACCTATGTGCCTCAATATATCCTATAGAAAATAGGTCCTGTCATTGTGTCCTCACCCCCATCCCCACCCAACTCCCCACTCTTCTACAGGGATAGATTATTGGCAAGTATATCAGATAAATGTTGGTTTCTTATTCTTGTTTAATTTTAGATTATTTTGTTGGAAGGTTGGGAAAAGATGTTTATTTAACAGATCATGTACTACATTGTTGTTTACTATATGTTCTGTTAAATGGAAAAACTAAAAGCAAAAAATGATGGGAAAAGGAGTATAATGCGGTTAGCTAATATTATTAGCTTGTTCCTAACCATCCTATCTAATAGTTAAGACACCAGTAACAAAACATGATTTGAAAATACTTTGTTCGGCTGTTTCATATACCAAGTGGTGCCTTATCGTAGTAGCACTGTTAGGTGAAATTAGCCCCTACCTTCTCACTTTTAGTTTATTTTGAAAATACACTGGTGCTCTATGAGGTGATAAAATGAGCATTTATGAATGGGTGTAATTTAAAAATATTTCTCATCTGCCAGCTACAAATAACTAAATTTAGAGCTGCTTCATTCTATAGGAATAAATATTTTTCCATAAAATAGTTGTGATTATATTTTTATGTTTTATAGGTACCAAATTATAATTGTCAAATATATATTTTAAATCTGTAGGTAGGTTTTCATTCTTAAGAATTTGGTTTGAAATTTATCAAATACAGAATTGTCACATTGCATTAGTTTCTACTTATAGTAAAACGTATTTGTAGGTATAAATTCATCTGCTTTAACATTACTTCTAGAATGAAAAATCTTATAAAACCTTTTAAATTAAACAATCTCTTTAAAAAAATCCCATGATAGAGCACAGATCTACTTAGACTGAAGACTTGGAAGAAATAATGTGTAAGAATGGTCAAGACCAGTTAAGTTTGACTAGACTTTATATCGGTGGAAGTATTGTCTATTTCCGTGTGAAACTATCTTGAATTTGCAAATACAGTGTTATATTTTATAAAGTTTTGTAAAGTCCCAAACAATATTTCTATTTTTGTAAAACAATTGTATGTTTAATCTGTTTCTGAAATCCTTTTGCAATCTATAGAAATAGAGTAGCAATTGATCTTTCTAAATTGTGAACTTTACTGAGTCAGTCTAGATTGCTTTTGAGAATTGGTAATTTTTCACTCTTTGCTTTTGAGGCAGCCATTTAGGGTGAAAGTGTATTTATCATATAAAACTTAATGCATTTTGCACTATTCTCTCCATTTGTATGCTGCAAATAACTACAGTCTTTCAAATATGAAAAAATCAGCCTAAAGTTTGTTTTAAATTCCAAACTTTGTTTTTAAACATTTAAATCTGGATGTATTGCGAATGTCATGAGTTTGATTCAATAATGTGATGGAGAATTTTGGGGTTTGGTTAAGGCACTAATTTTACTGTTAAATTGTGAAGGTATCTGAGATATATAGATTTCCCTGTAGGAAATGTGAAGCAAAGACACAACAGTTTTTTTGTTTGTTTTAATATCAGATGGACATTTGTTTCCAAGCAATATATACATATAATTAATCAACATATCTCAAAATGACCATGAAACCTGAGAAGTGCTAATGGAGACTTGCTGGTACATAGGAACCTAGCAAATTCAAGAACCAAGGGGAAATGTTCTGGGATGACATTTGCATTGTCAACGTCTGTTGACTTTGTTTTTACAATAAAAAGTATTTTACAACTTAACTCTGTGCATATTGTGACTTGAAGATTTTTTTCCCCCTTTTTAAGGTAATGGAGGTATTATGCATAGTTTGCTTCTTTCAGTAGCTGTGAGGTGCCTTTTATGTGCCAGGCATTGTTCTAAGCACTAAGGGGCAGGCAGTAAACAAAATTCCCTTCCTCTTCATGGAATTTATATGCAGATAGATTCCAAGATGTGTTTTCTTCCAGAATGTGTTCTGTAATTTTAAAAGCTTTTCTAAATCTTAGTTATATGTAAACCTGAAATGATTTTGGTGCCTATTTTTCATGCCATTCCTCTTGAGTGAAATGTACTTGGACTATACTGGACCTGCGGTACATTAACCAAATTGGTAACTATTGATGTAAAGGAAGCAAGATTCTATAGATACCAAGAGAAAATATTAAATTGAATACACCTTAATACAGGAATTCATACCTTTGGGTCAAGTGCATAAAATGTCCATAGTTAATATAAAGTCATTTGTTTATATATCTTTATCACCTTTATGCTGAAATTCTTATAAATAGCATTCAATTGTATACCTAATGATTTTTGAAAGGTCCCAGGGCTAAGGTCTCAGATATGCTAATTTTGTTCTCAAATACAGGTTGTAGCTTTAAAGAGTATAGTAGTGATTATTTACGTATCCACATGTATTAGATTGCTGTACATTTTACAAAGATGAAAATTTCATAGTCAAGTCTAGGATTAAAATACATGACATTATATTTATTGATAGTAATTGTAAGGCTTTCTTTTAAAACTAAGTTATTTTAGATCACTCAGCATTTATCAACTATAATGTCAGGCTCGATAGATTTGGTGTTGGGTGTTCTAAACTTTTTAAAGGTACATATCTGTAAAGGTTATTATCAGTGGCATTCTCTTAAATATCAAATCAAAATTTCTTAAAAATTATTTTGTACTCGGGGCTCCTGGGTAGCTCAGTTGGTTAAGCATCCAACTCTTGGTTTCAGCTCACATCGAGCAGGGAGTCTGCTTGAAGATTCCCTCTCTCTGCCCCCCTCTCGCTTACTTGCTCTAAAATAAATAAATCTTTAAAAAGAATTACCTTGTACTTGGCATCTACACTAATTGAAATATTTTTCTTACAACAGTATACTCATGCGAAATTTTGCCCCTAGAAAGCAGAATTTTAAGCCGTAAAACCCAGAGTATTTCTCTCTGCCCCCAGTGGCAATGTAGTGTGGGCAAAAACAAACTGCCACTGGTACCATGGCTTGGCATGCGAACCCTATTGTTTTATCAAGAATGGAAAAGTAGAGGAAGTTGGTTGATAATATTGTTACCACTATCTTGTCTTCACCATCCAAACCGTTGTTACATTATTCATACTAGTTAAAATGCAGTAAAGCTTTGATGGTATTATCAAATAGTTTTATCAAGAAAAAAGTAACAGTAAGTACCACTTTACTCTGAATTTGCATACTGCTATCATTTTAATATTTAGAAGAAATACATGCTTTACTATTCTTTATTTTTAGCAGCTTTGAGCCATAATTCACATACCACACAACTCAATTCAAGGTACAAAATTCAATGGTTTTTGGTATATTGGCTAAAAGCATGCCACTATTTCCAGAACATTTTCATCACTGCAAAAAGAAATGCACTGTTAGCAGTCTTTCCCCTTTGATTCCCCAATCCCCTAGCCCTAAGCAGGCATTAATCCACTTTCTCTCTATGGATGTGCCTTATCTGGACATTTCACAAATGAAATCGTGTATTATGTGGTCTTTGATGACTGGTTTCTTTCACTTAGTATGTTTTTAAGAATCATTCATGTTGTATCAAGTAAGAGTACTTACTCCTTTTTATTGCCAAATATTCTATGATATGGATGTCCCATATTTATATTCATCAGTAGACGTTTGGGCTGTTAACACTTTGGGGCTATCACGAATAATGTTGCTGTGAACATTTGTGTTCAAGCTTTTGTGTAGACATGTTTTCCTTCCTCTTGGGTGTGTACCTCGAAGTGGAACTGCTGGGTTATGCTGTCCCTCTATCTTTAACATTTGGAGATTTTTTCCAAAGTCTGCACCATTTTACTTTCCAAACATCAGCAATATAGGAGGGTTCCAGTTTCTCCCCATCTTCCCCAACACCTGCTATCTCTGATTATAGCATGTGAAATATCTGTTTTTCATTTGCATTTTCCTAATGGCTAATGATGTTAAGGATCTTTGCGTGTGATTATTGGCCATTTGCGTATCTTCTTAGGAGAAGTGTCTATTATGATCCTTTGCTCTAGGTGGTTTTTTATGATTGAGCCGTAGGAGTGTTATTTATATAATCTGAATAGAAGACCCTAACCAGTGCAGGATTTGCAAATGTTTTCTCCAATTCTGTGACTTGCCTTTTCGCTTTCTTGATGGTACTGTTTGAAGCACAAACGTGTTATTTTAATGAAGTCCAATTTATCAATTTCTTCTTTTGTCGATTATGCTTTTGGTGTCATTGCCTAACTCAAGATCATGAAGATTGACTCCTGTGTTTTCTTCCACCTCTTGAGTCTGATGAGGACTCTTGGTTATTGATACACAGAACATAGTCTTAATATCACCCCCAGAATTAGAGTTGGAAACTATTTCTCTGACAGTGAAAGACTGGGTCGTATTTGCTTTAGGATATTTAAATTATTTGATCAGTCTCCCTATTTGTAACCTGTCTCATCACCACTGCTACCTCTCTCTCACATGGATACTTCTAACCCTACTCGGGCTCTGATGCTTCATACCAGGCTGTTCCCATCATGGATGCCCCCCTTATCCCACTTAGGTTCCAACACCCCATGCTGGGCCTCCCCCTGTGAACATCTTCACCCTCTGTTTTCTAAAACCTCATTCTGGGCTGCCCTCGCCTATGGATACTCTCCACACTTGGGTTCCAGTCCTCATCAGTGGACCCCCTCCCTGTGGGGACACTCTCCTTACCCTGCCCAGCTCTGAGCCACCTACACACAGAGACACTTTGCTTGGTCTCTGACTCCCCTCCTTCACATCCCTGAGCCTGGTCTCTGACTCCCCTCCTTCACATGCCTGAGCCCCCTCTTCATCCTGCTTGAGCTTTGACATCAGGCCCCCAGCCTTCCCCCCGCGTGACTGCCTTTTTCGCCATGCTTGGGATACAGAACTATGCGCCCAGCTGCCCCCATGGAAGGATACCCTCTCTCCTCACTGGGCTCAAGCTCCAGCCACCATGCCAAGCTGCTCCCCACTCGTGGACACCTTGCCCTCTTTGGGCTCTGACTCCTTGCACCAGGCTATCGAGCCTCCCACACCCTTCACACCCCGTCTGCGCACTCTCCTCTAGTCTCTGACACTTCACACCAGCTGCCCCTCTGCACAGACCCCTGCCTTGCTCTGGCCCACCTAATGGCATTAGGACAGAATCGTGCAGAAGAAGGGAAGCGCTGCACATTCCATACCTCCTAGAAAAAGAACGGCAGAAGGTGGCGGCGAGAAAGAAGAGAAAGCAAGCAAGCAAAACAAACTCAGTGGTAGCATATACAAGTCAGACGGATAAAACCAGAGATGTGAGCTACTCCGGCTGAAGGGAGCGTTGGAGAACCAGGAACGAGGCCCACCCCTCACTTGTCCTAACTCCACCCCTGCTAAGACCCCAGGGGTTTGAAACCCGCTGCTTTACGCCGAGTCAGTGGCCATCTGTCACAGCACCCGAGAACTAGCTTTCCCAAGATAAGCCAGGTGGTTTCCAGTTGTTCTTATTTCATGATGATGATTAAAAAGTAAAGGCGTAAGGTTATTTTCAGGGCTTCACTTTAACTTCTAAGTAAATCACAAATCAACTGGTTTTAACAGTCGTATAACCCTGACAGAGAGTAAGCTTGAGGGAGAAGACTTAGGACCCCACTTTGGATGAGGAATTCGTGAGTGAAATCTATTAAATTTCGAGAGGGTTTTGGTGAAAAGCCTTGAAGTGGGTTTGAAGCCCACGGTTCTCCAGAAATTACTTGAAAATGGATTTCTGCAGTAGGAACAATAAGTGGCCACTATTCTGTACAATTCTGTATCTGTGTTTGAGCCAGTGTGACACATCATGGTATATTTCAGGAAAATAAAATATGTAAACAGAAACACTGGTATTCACACGTACAAAGGGAATGTTGCTAATTAAATGAAAATAATTATACAGCGCGATGTGTCAGGAAATAGAAAAAGCAGAGCAAACCACTAGAGCAAAGACAATAAGGTTAAAGAGATTATATTTTTGAATACCCAGCTTTTTTTGAAACCAGCTGACTTTTAACTTGGTATAATAAGGCATATTTGGGAGCGTAATGACTCCCAATTTTATAAGCTTCTGTCTTTTAAAAGCATTTCTCAGGGCGATTTTATCTAAGTCTGTCAGTATAGCAGCTAAAGGTTTTTCCCTGTTGCTTTCCTTGCCTGAATGAAAGAGTGAAAAGCATGTCTGATGTATAAACATAAATGACTTATAAAACTGTTAATGATTTCCGAAAATCTATATTCCATAATAGGGAGGTATCAATGGTAACATCAAGTTTACAGCAATAGTTCGACATTTTACATCTGGTGGTTTAGAAATAGCTTTTCTGACTCAGAATATTTCGTAGTAGCTCTTAGGGTATTAAAAACAGAATCAGTGACAAAATATTAAAAGCGGCTTTCACTTGGCCAGTTGCTAAGATGCCAGATTATCTTAATTCCAACCAAAGCAAGTTTTAGAGTCTGACTAGAAAGTGTAAATTAATATACAGTTGGCCCTTTAACAATGCAGAGGATGGGGTGCTGACCCCCATATGTTGGAACATCCACTATAACTTTTGACTCCCCACAAACGTCGCTGATAGACCAGAAGACATAAACTCAATCAACAAACATTTTGTATAAGTATTAGATACTGTATTCTTACAACAAAGTAAGCTGGAGAAAAGGAAATTATTAAAAGCATGAGGAAGAGAACATCCATCTACAGTACTGTACTGTATTTATGGATATGCTAAGTTGACATCACCTGTTTCCAGGTTGGATCATCTGTCATTAGCTACATCAATATTGTCTTATAAGATACAAACACTGTAGCTGTTACATGTATTATTCACACTAGACATCAAAAATGAAAAGATACTGTGAAAAAGAAATTCTTATTGACAAAGATAACAATTCATGCGTTGATAGTGAAGAAGCAGCAATACAATTACTTTATGGCAGCCTACTGTAATCAATAGTATTGCTTCACGGTAGCCTAGCCTATGCACTAATGAGTGGTTATAAAATTTTTATGGCATACCATATTACAGTCATATTTATAATACATTTTTTTTTTATTTTATGTTATGTTAATCACCATACATTACATCATTAGTTTTTGATGTAGTGTTCCATGATTCATTGTTTGCATATAATACCTGGTGCTACATGCAGAACGTGCCCTCTTTAATACCCATCACCAGGCTAACCCATCCCCCCTCCTCCCTCCCCTCTAGAACCCTCAGTTTGTTTCTCAGAGTCCATAGTCTCTCATGGTTTGTCTCCCCCTCTGACTTCACCCCTTTCATTTTTCCCTTCCTACTATCTTCTTCTTTTTTTTTTTTTTAACATATAATGTATTATTTGTTTCAGAGGTACAGGTCTGTGATTCAACAGTCCTACACAATTCACAGTGCTCACCATAGCACATACCCTCCCCAGTGTCTATCACCCAGCCACCCCATCCCTCCCACCCCCCACCACTCCAGCAACCCTCAGTTTGTTTCCTGAGATTAAGAATTCCTCATATCAGTGAGATCATATGAATGAAAGAGGAGAGATACCAACCAACACCAAAGAAATACAATTATAAGAACATATTATGAGCAACTCTATGCCAGCAAATTAGATAATCTGGAAAAAATGGATGCATTCCTAGAGATGTATAAACTACCAAAACTGAACCAGGAAGAAATAGAAAACCTGAACAGACCTATAATCACTAAGGAAATTGACGCAGTAATCAAAAATCTCCCAACAAACAAAGCCCAGGGCCAGATGCCGTCCCAGGGGAATTCTACCAAACATTTCAAGAAGAATTAATACCTATTCTTCTGAAACTGTTCCAAAAAATAGAAATGGAAGGAAAACTTCCAAACTCGTCTTAGGAGGCCACCATTACCTTGACCCCAAAACCAGACAAAGACCCCATCCAAAAGGAGAATTACAGACCAATATCCTTGATGAACATGGATGCAAAAATTTCTCACCAAAGTACTAGCCAATAGGATCCAACAGTACATTAAAAGGATTATCCACCACTACCAGGTGGGATTTATCCCTGGGCTGCAAGTTTGGTTCAACATCTGCAAATCAATCAATGTGATACAATACATTAATAAAAGAAAGAACAAGAACCATATGATCCTCTCAATAGATGCAGAAAAAGCATTTGACAAAGTACAGCATCCTTTCTTGATCAAAACTCTTCAGAATATAGGGATAGAGGGTACATACCTCAATATCATAAAAGCCATCTATGAAAAACCCACAGCGAATATCATTCTCAATGGGGAAAAACTGAGAGCTTTCCCCCTAAGGTCAGGATCGCGGCAGGGATGTCCACTATCACCACTGCTATTCAACATAGTACTAGAAGTCCTCGCCACAGTAATCAGACAACAAAAAGAAATAAAAGGCATCAGAATTGGCAAAGAAGAAGTCAAACTCTCACTCTTTGCAGATGATATGATACTTTATGTGGAAAACCCAAAGGAATCCACCCCAAAACTGCTAGAACTCCCACAGGAATTCAGTCAAGTGGCAGAATAAAAATCAATGCACAGAAATCAGTGGCATTCCTATACACCAACAACAAGACAGAAGAAAGAGAACTTAAGGAGTCGATCCCATTTACAACTGCACCCAAAACCATAAGATACCTAGGAATAAATCTATCCAAAGAGGCAAAGGATCTGTACTCAGAAAACTATAATATACTCATGAAAGAAATTGAGGAAGACACAAAGAAATGGAAAACATTCCATGCTCGTGGATGGGAAGAACAAATACTGTGAAGATGTCAATGCCACCTAGAGCAATCTACACATTTAATGCAATCCCTATCAAAATACCATCCACTTTTTTCAAAGAAATGGAACAAATAATCCTAAAATTTGTATGGAACCAGAAAAGACCCCGAATAGCCAGAGGAATGTTGAGAAAGAAAAGCAAAGCTGGTGGCATCACAATTCCGGACTTTAAGCTCTATTACAAAGCTGTCATCATCAAGACAGTATGGTACTGGCACAAAAACACACACATAGATCAAGGAACAGAATAGAGAGCCCAGAAATGGACCCTCAACGCTATGGTCAACTAATCTTCGACCAAGCAGGAAAGAATGTCCAATGGAAAAAAAGACAGTCTCTTCAACAAATGGTGTTGGGAAAATTGGACAGCCACATGCAGAAGAATGAAACTGGACCATTTCCTTACACCACACACAAAAATAGACTCAAAATGGTTGAAAGACCTCAATGTGAGACAGGAGTCCATCAAAATCCTAAAGGAGAACACAGGCAGCAACCTCTTCAACCTCAGCTGCAGCAACTTCTTCCTAGACACATCGCCAAAGGCAAGGGAAGCAAGGGCAAAAATGAACTATTGGGACTTCATCAAGATAAAAAGCTTTTGCACAGCAAAAGAAACAGTCAACAAAACCAAAAGACAACCGACAGAATGGGAGAAGATATTTGCAAATGACATATCAGATAAAGGGCTATTATCCTAAATCTATAAGAACTTATCAAACTCAACACCCAAAGAACAAATGATCCAATCAAGAAATGGGCAGAAGATATGAACAGACATTTTTCCAAAGAAGACATCCAAATGGCCAACAGACACATTGAAAAGTGCTCAACATTGCTCGGCATGAGGGAAATCCAAATCAAAACCTCAATGAGATACCACCTCACACCAGTCAGAATGGCTAAAATTAACAACTCAGGAAACAACAGATGTTGGCGGGGATGCGGAGAAAGGGGAACCCTCCTACACTGTTGGTGGGAATGCAAGCTGGTGCAGCCACTCTGGAAAACAGTATGGAGGTTCCTCAAAAAATTGAAAATAGAGCTACCCTATGACCCAGCAATTGCACTACTGGGTGTTTACCCCAAAAATACAAATGTAGGGATCCAAAGGGGTACATGCACCCTGATGTTTATAGCAGCAATATCCACATAGCCAAACTATGGAAAGAGCCAAGATGTCCATCGACAGATGAATGGATAAAGAAGCTTTGGTGTATATATATATATATATATATATATATATATATATACACACACAATGGAATATTATGCAGCCATCAAAAGGAATGAAATCTTGCCATTTGCAACAACGTGGATGGAACTGGCGGGTATTATGCTGAGCAAAATAAGTCAATCAGAGAAAGACATGTATCATATGATCTCACTGATATGAGGAATTCTTAATCTCAGGATATAATACAGTATTAGAAACATGGTTACATTTTTAAAAACCACTTGCCTATGATGATAGGCTGATGTGTAGTTTCTCCAATTATGAGAGGCATACTATATGGTAATGTAATTCTTTTGAAAGTAAGGTTATGAATTATGAATTTTATATTAAATATCACTCACTTGGAGCACCTGGGTGCCTCAATCTATTAAATGTCCAACTCTGATTTTGGTTCAGGTCGTGATTTCGGGATCGTGAGATCAAGTCCTGCATCAGGCTCCATGCTGTGTGTAGAGCCTGCTTGGGATTCTCTCTTTCCCTTTCCCTCTGCCCCTCCCTATCCCCCAACTCCAGTTCACTCTCTCTCTCTCTAAAAAAAGAAAAGAAGGAAGGAAGGAAGGAAGGAAGGAAGGAAGGAAGGAAGGAAGGAAGGAAGGAAG
>NW_023270415.1:41907452-41988127 GCF_011800145.1 Mirounga leonina | reverse complement strand
AAGGAAGGAAGGAAGGAAGGAAGGAAGGAAGGAAGGAAGGAAGGAAGAAAGAGAAAGAAAGAAAGAAAGAAAGAAAGAAAGAAAGAAAGAAAGAAAGGAAGGAAGGAAGGAAGGAAGGAAGGAAGGAAGGAAGGAAGGAAGGAAGGAAGGAAGGAAGAAGGAAAGAAAGGAAAGAAAGGAAAGAAAGAAAGAAAGAAAGAAAGAAAAGAGAGAGAGAGAGAAAGAAAGAAAGAAAGAAAGAGAGAGAGAGAGAAAGAAAATCACTTTATGCCTCTAAGGATAGGCTATCTACTTTTGAATGAGTCTTGCACACGACGGTCTACAGGATGACCACTTAGGCAGTGATAATGATGTTGATGACACAAAATGTCTCATACAGTTCTTGCTGTACAGTTTGAGGTTTTCACACGAAGACACATAAACGACAGAGAAGTTTTTTAACTATACAGCATGGTGATTATTTACTATTCATTAAGTGGAAGTGGATCATCATAAAGGTCTTGCTCTCTCCAGGGTGGCAGGGACGCAGGAGGTGGGGGAGGTGGAAGACGAGGCAGGCACACTTAGTGGAACTTTATGGAAATACATCATAATTTCTGTTGGACTTTCTTGCTTTTTATTTCTCTAAAAATATTTCTATAGGGTACCAATCCTTCTTCCACCATTTGCTTTAGTTTCGATGTCCGTATCATAGAAGGATCCATGTCATAACAGAAGTCAGAAGCAGTCTTCAATAACGAGAACCCTTCTGCCAGATTGTCTAATGTCAATTTGTTTTCTGGCATGGCTCCTTCTACGTCTTCTTCCTCGTCATCTGGCACTGGTTTGGAATCACTTGTCTCCACTGGGTCATTTTCTGTTAATTCCTCTGGTGTGGTGTCTCTTAGCTCTTGAATTTCTCCAAGATCCATATCTTGAAACCCTTCACCCCACCGAACCCCACCCCTTTTTTGTTATATCCACAATCTCTCTCATGATTTCCTTGACTGGCTCTGTTGTAAATCCTGGGAAGTCATGCACATCTAGACCCAGTTTTCTCCAGCAGGAATTTATTGTTCCAGGCTTAATGGCTTTCATAGCTTTTTCTGTTAATGACAGTATCTTCAGTGGTATAACCCTGCCAAACTTTCATGCTTTTCTTTCTTTTTTTTTTTTTTTTAAGATTTTATTTATTTATTTGACAGAGAGAGAGGTAGCAAGAGCAGGAACACAAGCAGGGGGAGTGGGAGAGGGAGAAGCAGGCTTCCCGCTGACTAGGGAGCCCGATGCGGGGCTGGATCCCAGGACGCTGGGATCATGACCTGAGCCGAAGGCAGACGCGTAACGACTGAGCCACCCAGGCGCCCCCATGCTTTTCTTTCTGTTGGGGTTCTCCTCCCTAGTGTTGACAATCTTCTCCATACAGTACCATGTGTAATGAGCTTGAAAGGTCCTTATGACTCCCTGATCTAGAGGCTGAACTAGAAACGTTATATTTGGGGACAAGTAGATTACTTTGACTCCTTCACTTTTGAACTCATGGGGTCTGGGTGGCCTGGGGCATTTGTCCAATATCAAAAGAACTTTAAAAGGCAGTCCCTTACTGGAAAGGTACTCCTGACTTCAGGGACAAAGCATGGATGGAAAAAATCTAGAAAAGGGTTTCTCATTGTCCAGGCCTTCTTGTACAACCAAAAGCCTGACAGCTGGTGTTTATCTCTTCCCTTCCAGGCTAGGGCGTTAGCAACTTTATAAGTAAGGGCAGTCCTGATCATAAACCCAACTACATTTGCACAAAACAGTAAAGCAACCTATCCTTTCCTGCCTTAAATCCTGGTTCTCACTTCTCTTCTTTACTAATAAATGTCCTTTGTGGCATTTTTTTTTCCAGAATAGGACACTTACACCTGCATTAAAAATTTTTCAGGTAGGGGCGCCTGGCAGGCATGGCACTTTTGATCTTGGGGTCGTGAGTTTGAGCCCCACGTTGGGCATAGAGCTCACTTAAAAAAAAAGAAGAAGAAAGAAAAAAAAATTGTCAGGTAGATATCCTTTCTCCTCAATGATTTTTTTTCTTTTTAAATTGAATTATAGTTGACACACAATGTTACATTAGTTTCAGTGCACAACATAGTAATTCAACAACCCTTACATTATGCTACGGTCACCGCAAGGATAGCTACCATCTGTCACCATACAATGCTATTACATTATTGATTCTATTCCCTTGCTGTGCCTGCATCCCCATGACTTATTCATTCCATAACTGGAAGCCTGTATCTCCCACACCCCTTCACCCATTTTGCCCATCTCCCACCCATCTCCCCTCTGGCATCCATCAGTTTGTTCTCTGTATTTATGGGTCTGTTTCTGCTTTTTAAAATGTTTGTTTGGTTTGGTTTTTATTTTTTTATTTTATTTTTTTTTTAAGATTTTTTTTATTTATTTGAGAGAGAGAGAGAGAATGAGAGAGAACAAGCACATGAGAGGGGGGAGGATCAGAGGGAGAAGCAGACTCCCCGCCGAGCAGGGAGCCCGATGCGGGACTCGATCCCGGGACTCCAGTATCATGACCTGAGCCGAAGGCAGTCGCCCAACCAACTGAGCCACCCAGGTGCCCCTGTTTGGTTTGGTTTTTAGATTCTACATATAAGTGAAATTATATGGCATTTGTCTTTATCTGACTTATTTCACTTAGCATAATACCCTCTAGGTCCATCCATGTTGTCGAAACAGCAAGATCTCATTCTTTTTTATGACCAAGTTATTTTCTATGACTATGTGTGTATATTTCTATATATACACACATATATAAATGGCACATCTCCTTATCCACTCATCTATCAGTGAGCCCTTGGGTTACTTCCATATCTTGGCTATTGTAAATAATGCTGCAATAAACATAGGGATGCATGTATCCTTTTGAGTTAGTGTTTTTATTTTCTTTGGATAAATATCCAGTAGTGGAATTATTGGATCATATGGTAGCTCTATTTTTAACTTTTTGAGGAACCTCCATACTGTTTTCCACAGTGGCTGCACCAGCTTGCATTCCCACCAATGGTGCACGAAAAGTTCCTTCTCCACATTCTCACCATCATTTGTTATTTCTCATCTTCTTGACACTAGGCATTCTGACAGGTGTGAGGTGATATCTCATTGTGGTTTTAATTTACATTTCCCTGATGATTAGTGATGTTGAGCATCTTTTCATGGTCCTCAGTGATTTTCTTATTGGCGTCTGGGATCTCGTCTGTTGCCTCTTGGTCAGCAGAAGCTGCTTCTCCTCTTGACATTTTTTAACCAAACCTCTTTCTAAAATTATCAGATCAGGACGCCTGGGTGGCTCAGTTCGTTAGCATCTGCCTTCGGCTCAAGTCATGATCCCAGGGTCCTGGGATCGAGCCCCGCATCAGGCTCCCTGCTCAGTAAGGAGCCCGCTTCCCCCTCTCCTCCCTGCTCGTACTCTCTCATGCTATCTCACAGCTATCTCTCTCTCAAATAAATAAATAAAAATCTTTAAAAAATAAAATTATCAGACCATTCTTTGCTGGCATTAAATTCTCCAGCTTGAGATCTTTCACCTTCCTTTTGCTTTCAATTGTTGTATAATGACTTCACTTTTTCTCGAATCATATTAGCGTCCATAGGTGTATGCCTTTCTTTTAGCAATCCTACACCCATACAAAGGCTGCATTTTTAATATGAGATGAAAAGGTATTTTGCAAAAAGTGCAAGGATTTTGCAACCTGCTGGCGTAGCTGCAGCATAGCTTCACGAATTTTGTTCCTTTTTTTTTTTTTTTTACAATGATCCTTACACTGGATTCATTTATCTTGGAAGGGTGGGCCACTGCAGGTGCAGACCTCAATCTGTGGATGTATCAAGCAATTCAACCTTTTCTTGTAATGTTACAATTGTACTGTCACTGGTGGCTCGGCATGTGGGTCTCATGATGTTACTCAAGGTTTAAGGTACTGCACTAAACACGATGAAAAATATGTGGGAACAGCGAGATCAGTTTTTACAGGGATACACGATCTGCTGGAGAGACAAACGCTTCACGCAGATAATTAGCATCACATGACGTTTCAAGCGGCTACTCACAACACTTGAGCTCAGTGCAGTAGCAACAGGAGGTGGCCGTGAAATTATTACAGTACTACAGTAATTTTATGCAGTTATGATTTAATACTGCAACTTTTCATTTGTTTACATTTTCCTCCATGCGAATAACACCATGTACAGTCTGTATGCGCTTGTGCGCATAAATTTTGATACATTTTAACTTTTTATAATAGATTCATGTATATTTAATGGTAGTAAATGATAAAATAGTCTAGAATCTCTATATATTTTATACATTCATGACCTACTTAATTTTTTAAATATTTCTAGGCTAAGCCGTTTGTAACTTTCTTCAAATTACCACAAATCTCCAAAAATCTTTCCAATATATTTATTGAAAAAAAAATCTGCATATAAGTAGACCTGTGCAGTTCAAACCTGGGTTGTTCAAGAGTCAGTTGTATTTTGGATACTATTTCTATGGGTAAGGATGGATATAGGAGAGTTTATTATTTACTTTAAGAGGCTTCGTGAACCTAATAAAAGGTGCTGACCAAGTTTGGGGGTCTAGCCTGGGGATGATTAGTGTGGAATCAAATTATGTCAAAGGGGAACTTGAGGTTAACCACATGGTAGATAATTCCATTGAGAGACAGTGGAAGACACCCAGGTGTGATTCAAAACTCCTGAGTGCAAGGTGACGTTGGGAACACTGGTCTAGCTGTAAGTGACAGCGTAAATGTGGAAGATGAACAACATCAGCTGTTTGTGGTTAGCATACAGCTAGGCAAATTGCCCAAGAGCGTGACAAAATTAGAAGGAGTGGGCAGAGCTGGGCTTGCTTGAAGGGCATGCGAAAGAAAGGGGAAGAGGAACAAATGAGTTATTTTCATTTGTCTGAAAGAATGAAGGGAAGAATGGGGGCGGGAGGAGATACGTCAAAGGATAGGAGTATTTCTGGAAAAGCTTCTAGGAGAAAATAAAGAAGACAGATCTCAGCTTGGGGTGGGTGTTTGGAGAATGGGACAGATGATTTTCATAACCGTAAGCAATAAACAAGAGTAGCAGCAAGAAAGAGTGGGAGAAGCTAGCTGTTGAGAAGAAAGGAGAGGACCGTGACTCAATTTTGTCTTAAGCCTGAAAAGGGGGGGAGGGGAGACAACCAAGGAGAATTAATAAGGGAAAAATGAGGAAGGATTATGAGGTTTATTGTCGGAATCTCAAGTCTCCAAGAAAAGTAGATGTTGAAGCATAGAGCTGGAGACACCAGTAGAACATGAAATAAAGCAGAACAGGAGGAGAAGGATATTAACATTATGACACTTGAGTAGCAGGTGGGACCATGCTTAAGTGGCCTGGGAATGGAAAATTCTAGAGATGGGGCCTCTACAAGGAAAACTCTAATGTGACACAGAGAGGGCCACTTCCTGTGCACAGAGACCACCGAGGGGGTTCTCCCCACCACAATGGATTATTTGGGGAAGGGGGCCCATTGGGTAGACTCCGGTGTGATCCGAAATATAGAACAAGGAGAACTTCCCACAGCAGTCAGGAGGTGACCTCTGCTGAGGCACAAGGTCTGGACCCTCACACTGTGCCGGGACACAGGAAGTAGGGGAAGATGTCCCAGAGGAAGGGGCTGGGAAGAGCCCAAGGTAGGGGGACTCTCACAATGGCAGATATTTACCCAACCAGTAGGAAAGTCCAGTAAAACTGCACAATTGTGTCATAAGTGGGGGCCAATATTTAAATACAGGCCCCGTTTTGTGAAGTTAATGAAGGATAATGTTTTTCAAAATATTTTCACAAAAAGCACACATGATGGAGAAGCTGATTCTGAGCCCCACTGATGCCACACTGAACTGCCCAAGCACAGATGATGGCAAGGCAGTGAACTCACCTCACCCCCGCCCCCAAGGGAGGACCTTCGGCCAGCGAGGAAGAGAGGTGCCAATTACCAACAGTGGCATGTGCCGCATCCCCTATGAAGGGGATTGCTGGGTTTTGAGGGAGTGAGCCATGTGCTGTAACTTCCTGAGAATGACCGCTTCCCCCCACACAAGGTGCACAGAAGCTCTGAGGTTTAAGAGGATGGTTGGAGAATAAAGTAAATTGTAGGGGGGAAATTCTGTTAGGAAATGTGAAAAATAAGAATATTGACAACTCCCCTTCCCTTTTTCTCCTAAGCAGTTTATAATGTATATACACTTCTTCTACATAAAGTGACACTGGAAGGCAATTTCAGAGGAATCTTTAGGAAAGTGATTCAGCTGAAAATCCCCTAATCCGCTTTCTGAAGCCAGAGCCTTAGGTCGCTATGTGAGTAACAGAGCCAGCATCTGCAGCTTAGTATGAAAAAGGGAAGTCGGCGGCCAGGAGTTGCCCTGCAGACCCATCCTGGCGCTGAGACGGCCGGCCGCGTGGGTGTGTTCTGCGGGCGGGTAGAGAGGAGCAGAATCCAACCAGACAGTGTACAGTAGAATAGCCACCTCTTGCACAACTTGGGGACAGTAACGACTTTGATCCTTCCACTTCTACTTTCTGGAAGGAATCTAGAAAGACCTAGAATGGGCAAGGGGAAGTGCCTCACGTTGGGACGCCATCTAATGGGCATGCCTGTCCCCCTCCAGTCCTGCCAGGGCTCTAAGGGTCCAAGATGGGCGAGGCGGCCGCAGGGGTGAGAGAGCGGTCTCGGCCGGTAGAGGCCGACAAGCCAGGCGGGCGCCCTGGCCTCTGAGGTCGCTGCGGCAGGGAGGGCTGCAGAGGGCGCTGCAGGCGGCGGGGGGGGGGGGCGTGCAGGGGCGGGCACCTGCGGGAAGCCCCCCGGGGATGCGGAGCTGCTTGGCGCTGCGGGGAGGGCTGCCGGGGGAGGCCGGGCTTCCCACGGTTAGCTAGCTAGGGGAGGGGAGTCCTGAGAAACCGAGTGTTGTTGTAAGCGGGCGCGGGGCGCTCCGCGGCCTGGAACCGAATGTGCAAGCGAGACTGCAGGTTGGGAAATGCACGTCGGAAGACGCCGCCTCGCTGCGGATCTTGTGGTTGAGAGTGGAAGCGGGGCCTCCGAGGCCGGGGTACCAAGCCCTCAGCGCCTGTGCGGTACAGAGAAACGCCAAGTAAAATAAAAGGACAAGGGAAGGATATTGGGATCTCTTTTCAAGGAAGCACAGAATGGTGAGAAATGTTTTTTAAATGTTGTAAAATACAAACACGTAAGGAAAGGAGAAAGCCAAAGCAAGGTTTTTAAACCACAAGCAGGTATCTAGCCGCCCGGCAGTTTAAATGAAACGCATAGGTCAAGGCGAGAAAGGTGGAGAAATGACAGAGCAGCCAGAGAAATGCAAGGAACCGTTGTGGTAGACAAGTCATAGAATAGGGAGGCAAAGGTCCAGGGGACTTTAGGGGACATGTGGAAGGGAACAGAGTGTCTTACTCCCAGAAAGAAGAAAAGTACCAAGCACCAGATAAGGGGATGAAGAATCTGGAGAGCAGAAATGTGGGCGCCTGTAAATGTGTAAGAGGCAGCCAGAACTAGGAAAAAAAAAAACATTATCGAAAGGAGAAAGTGTAAGCATGAAATGGTTTGGGTTTTTTTTTTTTACCCCCCGGATTTTATTTATTTATTTGAGAGAGAGAAGGTGGGAGGGGTAGAGGGGGAAGCAGGCTCCCCGCTGAGCAAGGAGCCCCCATGTGGGACTGGGTCGCAGCACCCTGGGATCATGACCTGAGCCAAAGGCAGACGCTTAACCGACTGAGCCACCCAGGTGCCCAGCATGAAGTGTTTATTTGGCCCCTGGTAACCCATAAACTGCCACCAGCCTGCAGTGAGGATAGCAAACACCTGACTCGGGTAATGGTGGCCACCACCTCATAGCTGTGGACTTGGTGTGGGGACACGAGGTTGTACTGACCTCACTGCAGGGAGGGAGGGAGGGCACTCCCAGAGGACCAGAGAAAGGAGGGAAGCATCTTCTGTCAGGATTCCGAGGAGGGTGTGCAGGAAAGGGCTGTTTCTGGATTCATTGCTGTTTCTCAGGCAGCATTCGGAGAACCAGGGGTTAACTGAGAATCGAGTGCTGTTCAGGGCTGAGCAAGGGGCTCTCCACGGTGATAAATGTAAATAGCAAGGTAGGTCTGGGGGTGTCATTGATACGAATCAATAATCACTAGAAGAGAGGGATATTACGACATTTTACAGTTTTGAGGGGAAAAAAAATGTTTTCCATTTATTTTGCAGCTGGTCTTATCTGTCCTCCCAGCGTGGTTAAAGGTAGGACTGCGTCCTTTTTTCTGTCTCAATTTGAGTTGGTTTTTACTCTTAAGTATCAGTCTGGTTTTTCTCTTTCAGTCCCATTTTGGCCAAGAGCAGACACCATCAGCCCGTAGGACACTTTTCTGTGAAATCCAGATCTTCACCATAATCTGGGTTGATCTAAAGGCAGTTCAGAGAACATAGCCCATAGTCAGATGAAAGGAAGCTTCTCATTCCTTCTGTTGCCAGATAAACTGCGGCTCATCTGATAGGACAATGGCTATGCATTAGCATTTGGACTCTGGAGGTCACACATTTGATTACAGCAACACAGACAAATACTAGCAGAATAGATTATGATCAGGGCATGTCGTCCATTTCTAAACCAAGAGCCAGTTTACTCAAAATTATGCCAAGAAAACCAGTTCCACCCCCAATCTGCAGAGCCTGTAGAACCAGAGACAGGGGTATTAGCTAAATTGCCTAGTCTCCTGATTTCCACGTTTGTTTCTCAGATCTTTTTAATAATGTTTAAGATCCTAAAGAGGTCTATAGGAATGTAGGTGCAACACTCCTCTAAGATGACCTATGTTCTACCTTAGGAAGCCTCTATGGTATCTAGAGGGTTCTATTCTCTACCACCACCTGTCTGATTTTATGAACCTCCTGGATGAGGTTTTCCATCACCTTAGTGACAGTATCTAGCTCTATTGCTATTCTCTGAGCCAAAGTTCATACGATTTTTCTCATTCTTCAGGCCTTTTGTAAAGAATGGAATGAAAAGAAATGGAATGGGGACAGACAGCCCCAGATTCCTTTTGAGCGGTGAAAGTTTTTGAACTCAGATCAAAATCCAGTTTTTCTCATTCTTAGACTCACATAATCTAAGGGAATTTTGTGGGTCAGGTGGATGATCCTACATGATCCTGAAGGCAAGCATTAGTTTACGATGGCAGATCTCTGTCCGATTTACAGGTGACAGCCAATAGGCTTTTGTGCTACAAATCTGATCCCAGTTATTAGCGTCCGTCCATCAGAGATCTTTGACCAAAACACCACGAAGGAGTTGTCAGATGGTATTTTAATGTTATTGCACATTTACCAAGTATGGTTCAGGGCGCCTGGGTGGCTCAGATGGTTAAGCGTCTGCCTTCGGCTCAGGTCATGATCCCAGGGTCCTGGGATCGAGTCCCAAATCGGGCCCCCGGCTCAGCGGGGAGCCTGCTTCTCCCTCTGACCCTCTCCCCTCTCATGCTGTTTTTCTCTCGCTCAGTCTCTAAAAAATAAATAAAATCTTTAAAAAAAAAAAATACCAAGTATGGTTCAAGGCCAAGCAATTTAGTTTTTAGTATAGAGATCATCAAGTAGATTGAAACCGAAATTACTTAAAATAGGATCTGTAAAAGTAAGGCAGCCTCTAAATATATTCCTTCTGCTCCCCAATACTTGCTCAAGTTCTATTTCTGTGAAAGTTCAGGTATAAAACCTCACTCCCATGATAGGCACCCAAGTGTTGTTTTGGTGCAATAGGGAACCTCCCTTTCCGGGTCTGATGTGAGAGGGGGTTTTAGATTTCTAATTGTCTCACCTACTGTGGAGTTTGCCAACTAAAGTCTCTAGATGTTTGAGTCCAATTACCTAGAAAGCCAGCTGAATTGGTATCAAGTCAAGGTAATGGTACCAGAGGAAGTTGAATGGCACCTAATGGGATATGAGTACAAATCCACTAGTTTGAGTAGATGTTTTAGCTAAATCACACCCCAACCTAGCGAGGTGTTGGACTCAAATCAAGGAGAGACTAAGGACATCAAGAACAATATGAAGGGTAATATTGGGGTTTCTCTGTATCCTAATTTAAACAAACCGTTACTTTTTTTTTTAATTATGAGACAATCGAAAAAATTTAAACAGACTGGATGTTAAGAGATTGTTGTTGTTGTTGTTTTAATGTAGTAGTTTTTTTTTTTTTTAAGCATCTTTATCTTTTAGAGGTATATACTAAATATTTACTGCTGAAATGACAGGATGTCTGAAATTTTATTCAAAGTAATCTATTCTACATGATACTGTAATGGTGGATGCATGCTACTATGCATTTGTCAAAACCTGCAAAGCTTTTCAGCACAAAGAATGAACTGTAATGTATGCAAATTTTTAACCCATCATTTAGGAGGTTGGGGGAATCCCAGGATGGAATGTAGAATGTGAGCAAAGCATCTGACTACTTTATAAATGTGTGAAACAACCTCACTGGAGAGGGTAGGAGTAAAGGTGCGGACCTAATTAATTTTGGAAATGATTAGAGTCTGTAAAGCTAAACACAAAAGTAACTACACATCAGCACTGTGCTCTAGCTGATATAGTTGTTTCTCACGGGGATACAAGTTAGTTCTGAAACCACTATACATGGGTACAGGAATTCAAGGATTAAGGAAACGATGGTGGATAGTAGGAGCCCAAATTCCCTCTGTTTGAGTGGGAGGTTACAGACATATTATGATTAGATTGGGACACATAGTATGAACTCATGTTTAGCTTAAAAACTCATGTTTTCATGTATATAGATACAGAAGGTGACATGTAGAAATATTTACATATACATATATAATATATATACATGGCTTAATATACACACATTTTCCCTTGCTCTGTCAGCCAAGGGGACCTAGAATCAATATTCCAGTACCCATGAGTACATGTAGCACCCAGATTTTGGTTTCTAAGATCTTTCTCCAATAAAAGAAACCAGGGTTCTTTGGCAAAATGGCCAATTCTAGGACTGGAGCCAAAAATATACAAGATGAGCCTGGAGCATCTTGTAGTTCCAGAATGTAAGGACGTGCTCCAGAAAGAAAGAAAAGGGAGGAAGGAGGGAGGGAGAGGAAAGAAAGAAAACACACCTGCACACACCATGAAGGGACACAGGAGCTAACTAAAAGATTCCCCCCAAATGGCCAAAGCTAGGACAATTTGAGCAACCAAATAAAGTGCTATTGAATAACAACTCAGAGTATCAAATAAATAAAAAGGAGTCTGTGCTGATATAAATAAAAGATTGAATAAATAAGAAAAGCAGGGAGGGCGGGTAGACAAAAAGCCTGTGCAGAAGGATTACAAATTATTCATGGAGATACTTGGCCCTCAAGGAGATGGAGCATAATTCCCATTCCTGAAATGTGAGCTGCGCATTCCAACTTCTGCTGCAAAGAATCCAGTGGGAGACAGTGGGGGTGGGGAAAGTAGCTTTACAGTAGAAACACCTGACAGATGTGACCTCAGCAAAGGCGATCAAGGCCAACATCAACAGTAGTAAGTCATGTTGATGTCCCCTTGACATGATGTGATGAGAATGGTACTTTACTCCTGTGGTCTTCCTCCCCAAAACCATAACCCTAAGCTAAATTATTAGCTAACCCTAAGCTAATAATTAACACTAATTCAGTGTTTTTTAAGAGGCTTTCTACCCCTCTCCTCCAAAGAAAGGGGAGAGGCCTGAAGCCTGCTGCTCTGTTGCATTTCCATGAGCACTTTTGAGGACAGTTTTCTCTTGATTGACTTCAACTTAGAACATTTCATGATGAAACTGTCAAAGCTTTGCATTGTCCTTAGTTAAAAACGAAGTGCTGCATTTACAAAAGTTGGTCCCTCTGCCCCCATTGGTCAGTTAATAACTTTAATCATAATGTATTCCATTCTCTTGGGAAAGGGTCCACAATGGAGTTTGGGGACTTGTGGGGTTGAGGGGTGGGTGTGTTTGCCTGAGTGCTGGTTATGTAGCATTCATCTGACTTTTCCTTCAGGTCACTTGTTAGATGTGTGACTTATCTTCCCGTCTGCGCATGATCAGTATCTATCAGTCCTTCCCACAATGAATATGTCCTGAGCACCTACTAAATACCAGGCACTATGCTAAGTCCTGGAGATACAAAGTGCAAAAGTGGACTTTGTCTCCCCCCACCCCACCTCACAGCTTATGATCTACAACAATTAACTAATTACTAATAATTAATCAAATTATCCAATAAACAAAAGCAAAATAGTCCCAGTTGAGACACACAAAGGTCCAAGGGAAGCTATGTGCTGCCCCAGGTCTGGGAAGATGGCCCAGGGAGAAGTGATGCTCTGGAGAGATCCAGAGGAGGGCCTGCTGGGCTGCGGGAAGGCACAGGAAGGGGCAGGTAGGGGATGGGGAGTCAGATGGCCTGGCCACTGCCTCTTCTTTCCGAACATATCGTGCTAGTTCCTCCAATGTGCTCAATCCGGAAGGACTTGAAAAGGGACGTGTGTCTCAGAGGTCATTAGCCAACCCTGATGTCCTCTCCAAAATGAAGACGCAAAACAGGCTCCGCAGCTGCAGCAGAACCAGCCTCAGGGGGCCGGGTCCCAGCAGAAGCCCCACTGCCCCTGTGGCTCCCGCCTCCATTTCTGGTTCCCTCCACGGGCTCCTTCTGCCAGCCGGACTGCTTACTCGAACTTCTGCGCCTCCTGAAGTTTGTTCTATGAGTGGCCATTGTGCTCTCATTCTTTCAGTAGCTCTGGGCTCCGTCCCCGCTGCTGGCTCCCCCCTGCTGCGAGAGATGGGCTTGGTCAGCTGACCACTCCCAAAGCCCATCTCCCCGGGTTGAGCATGCACCTGACACTGCCTTACGGACCCACGGCCTGGCCGCCTGGGGCGGAGGTAGGAAGATGAAATACGCAGCAAGGACACTGGCCCTGGGCTCCTTGGTGGGGCAGGCCCTTCTCAGGAGCTTTACAACCCAGAGTAACTCCCCCTGGGAAACTTCCCGAACACTCTGCCTCCTCTCCAACAGTTGGGGTAGATGCTCCCTCCTGCCATAGTGCTTGCAAGTCTCTATTGTACTTGCTGCTTTGCTCACTTGTCTCTCCCTAGATCGTAAGCCCTCCTGTGTTAGTTTGCTAAGGCAACAAAGCACCAGGGACTGTGGAAAGGGAGTGAGCGTAACCAGTGCGAAGGCATGCAGAGAAGAGCACCATTAGTGTAAGATGTTTGTTTTGTTGAGCTGTGGGAAACGAAGTTGAAGGTCAAGCCCAATTCTGGAAGTCCTGACTGCCCAGCTGAGGCATTTGGAAATTACCCTGCAAGAGACCCAGCTGCCCTAGAGGTCATGAGCAGAGGAAGAACTTGAGGGAACTAGCATTTGAGTGTTAGTGGAAAATCTAGCACTGGAGAACTTCTGCCTAGGATAAGCAGTTTTTATTAAGAATTTGAGAAAGTTGTGAAGAGTGGGCGGGACCTACCTCTTTCCTGTCAAAGTTTGATTTTTCTCATGATGTAACATTAGGTAACAGGATCACTGAGTCCTCATTTTAAAATCGACTCCTTTTGGGCGCCTGGGTGGCTCAGTTGGTTAGGCGACTGCCTTCGGCTCAGGTCATGATCCTGGAATCCCTGGATCGAGTCCCGCATCGGGCTCCCTGCTCGGCGGGGAGTCTGCTTCTCCCTCTGACCCTCGCCCTCTCATGTGCTCTCTCTCATTCTCTCTCTCTCAAATAAATAAATAAAATCTTTAAAAAAAAATTTAAAAAAATAAAATCGACTCCTTTTATGACGTAACCAGGTCATTTTCTAGGAGAGATAAGTCACTATCCTTGTTTAAAGCTTTTAAAGAGTTGGGGTCATTCCACTGGCCTTCTGGGAAACCCAGCAAGTGGTTCTCCTCTTTTACTGTTTTGATTTCATGGGGTTACCTTGCCCTGCTCACACTAGCACTGATCTGTGTTTGTCGAAGATTCTCTTGTGGTAAGTGATGAAAACCCCTAGAGCTAGTTAGGCAAAAAGCTTTCTACGCCCGAGTAACTAGAGGACTAGGGGTGCAGGTGGCCTGGGTCATGCCTAGAACCAGGAACTCCAGTCCTTCATTCTTTCTGGCTGACTGGCTGGCTGGTTACATAAGACTCACATCCTGAATGGCTACATCCTTAATTTCCTCCAAAGAGGAAAGAGGAGGCTTCCTTACTAGAACCAACAAAAAGTTATGGGGAAATACTGATGAGTTCATTTATGTACCCTTGCCCCAAGAGATGCCTATGATTGACCTGGGAAGGAGAAAATCCCTCCTCAAAAAAGGGGGTGCTAACCTAGGCTGATAAAATAATAAATGTCTGTTTTGGGGCCTCAAAGAAATCATTTTTATTTTCAAGCATTCTGAGGCTGGCTGTTCCTGGTGACCTCATAGCCTGAATTTCCCTGAATGGTTCCAGTTTCATTTAATATAATTTTTCCTCAGTAAAGATGATTTTTTTAAAAGATTTTACTTATTTATTTGTCAGAGAGAGAGAGAGAGCACACAAGCAGGGGGAGTGGCAGAGGGAGAGGGAGAAGCAGACTCCCCGCTGAGCAGGGAGCCCGATGCGGGGCTCGATCCCAGGACCCTGGGATCATGACCTGAGCCGAAGGCAGACGCTTAACCGACTGAGCCACCCAGGCGCCCCAGAGGAAGAGTTTCTTTTTTCTTTTTTTTTTTTTCTTAAAGATTTTATTTACTTATTTGAGAGAGAGAATGAGATAGAGAGAGCATGAGCGGGAGGAGAGGCAGAGGGAGAGTGATAAGCAGACTCCCCAATGAGCAGGGAGCTGGATGTGGGGCTCCATCCCAGGACCCTGGGATCATGACCTGAGCCGAAGGCAGATGCTTAACGACTGAGCCACCCAGGCGTCCCAGTAAAGATGATTTTTAAGTGTACATCTAAGTATGATTTTTTTTTTTTGGTACAACTTCACATGAATGAATGAACAGATCTGAAAGTGATTTGTCAAATCATCTGTCCTCGGTTTAGAAGACCTGATGTGTTATTACTCTCCTGTAGGGCATGCTAAAGAAATTAGCAGATATCTCTGGATATTCCTCCTCCTGTCATTTGAGTTTTCATTTATCTGTTGACCCACTTGAATGGGATCCTTGTGACCTTGGATTCTACTTGTTGATCATCCAGATGTGGGGTGTTGTGGACCTATCAACAACTGGTGAAGGATGTATTGAGAAGTAATGTTTTACACGTTAGACTCTGTTGGATGTGTGGTGCCCTTTTTGTTGGCTGCCTGATAAATTATCATTCCAAGTTCGAGATTGTCAGGGTAGGAATTCGGGGTTTGCGATGCCTACGTCGTGACTCCCCCTCTTCTGGCTTCAGACTAAATATGAGGCTCTTGATCTCATGGCACTCTCTAATGGTTGGGGGCGGGGGGGACAGCTGGAAGGATGGCAGTAAGGGCAGGGAACGGCACACAGGACAGAGACCAAGCCTGGGATTGGAGGATAGCTGTAAGGGTGGAAAGGAAGAGGTGAGTCTGAGAACCACTGTGAAAGAAGAATCCATAGAACCTGCTGAGTACGTGGATGTAGGGAGAGAAGAGCTGGCGGTTGAAGAGGGCTCGGTGGGGTGGCTCTAGTCTGTGACAGCGGCAGAGGAAGTACTCAGATGGGGGATTCAGAGCGAGAGCAGGAGCTATGTGGTTTCAGACATACTGGGACTGGAGGAGCTAGAAACCTGCCTTTCAGGTCGTTGGAAACCCAGGACCACTTTTCGTGAATGTTCAGGAAGGGAAGTGCAGAGGGTTAGAAACTCCAGTCCCAGGTCAAAGATCACCCCGGGCAGGGTCAGAGGGCACGTGAAGAGCCACAGGCTCGGCAACCCCAAGTCCTGTCCCGTTGTCTCCATATACTTGTATGGAGCCCCGGAGACCAGTCAGCTGGAATATACCCTTTTCTTTCCCCTTTTCTTTTTTTTTAACTTCTTATTATAGAGAACTTAAAAAATAAGCCAAGGTAGAAAGAACATAACGAACACGCATGTTCCCATCATGCAGCCTCGGGAATGATCACATCATGGTCCATCTTGTTTTCTCCCGCCTGCACCCACCTCTCCCTGCATTGGGATTTGAAGCAAATTCCAGACATCACGTCTTTCATTATAAATATTTCAGTATGAATTTCAAAAAATAAGGACTCTTGGGGCGCCTGGGTGGCTCAGTCGTTAAGCGTCTGCCTTCGGCTCAGGTCATGATCCCAGGCTCCTGGGATCGAGCCCCGCATCGGGCTCCCTGCTCAGCAGAGAGCCTGCTTCTCCCTCTCCCTCTGCCTGCCGCTCTGCCTACTTGTGCTATCTCTCTGTCAAATACATACATTTTTTAAAATCTTTAAAAAAAAAAAGATAAGGACTCTTTCTTAAAAAAAAAAATAAGCACAATACCATTATTATGCCTTAAAATTGAATGATATATTATTCATATCAAGTCAGGTTCACATTTCCATTAAAAAAAAAAAAAACTAGTTTATTTGAATCAGAATTCAAATTAGACCACAGGTTGGGATTGGTTGATAAGCTTTTAAGTCTCTTCTACTCTGTGGATTCTCTCTCTCTCCCCCCCACTTTGGGGCCTCACTCTTCTTCAGAGTACCCCCTACCCATTGTCCTCACTGCTGTGCACCACTATTTGGAGTCACCCCTGGCCTGGGCCTTCAGGGAAGGACACTCCCGTCCTGCACACAGGCCGGACTAAGCAGCGGGTTGCACCACTGTGCAAACACACTTGGTCTCAGGTTGGTAGATGAAGCCATCCTGGTCACCTGTGTCCCAGTAATGCCCATTTGGCTGCCTTGCTCTGGCTTGCTGCAGAGCCAGGAGCAGTTAAGTCCTTCTTTGCCTTGGAAAGTTCTGGAAAGAGGCTGGGCTCATCACAAAGGTCTCTCTTGAGAAGGAAATGCTGGGCAGGGCTGCTGGGCAGGGCTGCTGGGCAGGGCTGCTGGGCAGGGCTTCTGAGTCCTAATAAGAAACCTGTGAGCTGAGAAGCAACGTCAGTTCAGCTCCCCTTCTCCAACTACCCAGACACCCCCAAATCTCAGCATCAGCCACAGCTTTCCTTCGGCACCTGAGGCCTCTGGCACAAGGTTAACTTGGTACTAACAGATACCCAGTGCCACTCAAAATGTACTATAAAATGTAGATGAGTATAAAGGACACTGTGGTTTTAACAATGAAGATGAAGATGTGTAGGGAATGGGACAAAGGAGAGTTTGGTTCTGATGGGGGTTGAGCAGGCTCTAGCAGGGGTCCAGGTGGGGCTGCACCGTGGGGCCTTAGTAAATGGCCAGGAGGGGAAAGACAGCAGATAGGCCAGGAAAGGAAACTATCAGGAAGCCAGTGTGTGCAGAATGAAAGAAGACTTGAAAGAAGTGGATGTGAAGAGCAAGGAACCCCCCGTGCCTGGCCCTGAATTCTCTGCCAGTGTAGCTCATTTCTCACCAAAAGCCCCATAAAGGAGTCTCCGCCTCCAACAAGGCTCAGGCATAGGGCTGGCCCTGGAGGCACAGCTGGTTCCAAGGTGCCCTGGGGCATTGCTGGAGCTGAGCCCCGGGCCAGGAATGGTTTCCGATCACGGCCCGCGACATTCCCAGTGCCACGCCAGCCACCAGCTCCGAAAGTAGGAGGAACGCGTCTCTACCACCACCCAAACTCATGTCTGCAGGAATTCTGCCAGGAACTACTTCGAGCCAAATGGGGCCAGGCTGGCTATTTTCCAGCCCATGAGCCATTTTCCCTGTGCCCTCTGAACAGGATGCAGGACCCTCACGGAGAAGCTGCAGAGGCCACTGAGTCTGCCCTGGGGAATGGCCAACCTCTGCGACCCATCTGCAGGCCCTGAGCCCCAGGACAGCCCGCGGGGGCACGCGAGGCAGTGAAGCTGACTGCGTAAGGGGACGCTGTGCTGCTAAAGTCTGCCTTAGACTTTCACAGAACCCTATGGTACCAACAGAAGCAAAGTGAGTTGGTTTTCCTGGGCATGGAAATTCCGCTGCTAAGTGATCTGGATTATCACCAATCTTGTTTCCCTGTAATAGAAAAAAAAAATTTTTTTTTTTTTTTACTGCTTGTTGCTTTTCTAAAATTATTTTCTTCCTCTGACTTAGAGAAATAATATAGGGAAAGTGATTAGAGGGGGGAAAAATCATGGGTGATGTTCTTCCAAATCACAAAGCTGAGAAAAGGAGACATGTGTGAGAGGCTTTTTCTGTTTTATCATCGCGGGTGAATTATACGGCAAAGTGCTATAGAAGCAAATTATGACACCAAAAATTCTCTGCCCGGCTTCTGGTTGTTTATACATTTTAATCTTTATGTGTGACATTAACAGTTTTAGTGTATATTAATTACCTGCCATCTGGCCCATTTATTTTATTTTATTTTATTTTTTATTTTTTATTTTTTTTAAAGATTTTATTTATTTATTTATTTGACAGAGAGAGACACAGCGAGAGAGGGAACACGAGCAGGGGGAGTGGGAGAGGGAGAAGCAGGCTTCCCGCGGAGCAGGGAGCCCGATGCGGGGCTCGATCCCAGGACCCTGGGATCATGACCTGAGCCGAAGGCAGACGCTTAACGACTGAGCCACCCGGGCGCCCCGAAAGCCCATCTTTCAAGCAAACCATAATGCAAATAAATATAAGGTGGTAGCATTAGTCTTATGGAAATAACACAGTTCTTACCTTCAGTAATTTTAGAATCTAATAGATCATTGAGATTATGCACACCAAAGTTTACAAGTTTGATTAATATTGTTGAAATGTCATATGGCTCCATAACTAACTGACTTGTTGCTGTTTCTTACTCTCTGGGTCTTCTACCTAGAATATAAGTTCCATGAGAAAAGCCACCTTGTTTACCTTGTTTCCTGCTGTAGTACAGTGCCTGGTACACAGCAGGTGTCCAATAAATGAACGCTGAACGAGTGAATGAGATGAGTGAGTGAGTATATTGCCAGCCTTGTTGAGGCCATGGGCTTAGGGAAGCGATTTGAGGATGAGACTGCCATTCAAAGGATGGGACCGAAAGAGCAGACAGCATGCAGCAGGAGAAGATAAGGGCAACCCCAGAAAGTGGAGGACCATGGAAGCCAAGACTAGGGGTGCAGTTTGGGAAGTGGTGAGCAGCATTAGGAAGCACCACAGAAAGATTTAGAAGGGTGAGAATTGGGAAGACGCTGTTGCATTTGGTCTTGGGGCTGAAAAGAAGGGCAATTGCAGGAGAGAAACTGCAGTGGGACCCCATTTTCATGGGACTTAAGGAGTAATTGGGACGCTAGACAGGACGTTTGGCAGTGAACAGAAGGAAAGAAAGATGACAGCATTGGACATTTTCTTGCAAATGCAAGGACATTGTTAATTCAGTAGAGAAGAGTCCTGTTGTCACTTTGTTACTGTCTCAAGTGGAGGCTCCGTCTCACTTGTCTTTTGTCCTAAGAGAACAAAAGGGGCCTTGAATTTCACAAGTGCCCCAGTGATGTTTCTGAGAGCTTGGGCTTTGAAATCAGAATGCCCTGGTTCAAATCCCAGTCCTTCCTATTACTAGCTATGAGACCAAAGGGAGATGACTTAATTCCCTAAGTTTTCTCATCAGTAAAGTGGGGACTGAATATTGGTCACTGAATATTATTAAGTTCCTACCATGTGCCAGACTGTTCTGGTGGGGAGGTTAGCATACTGTAGGAAATAGGTCTCTGTACAATTCCAAAAACATGAAGCTAACTAATATTTTAAAATTATATCTTGGTTTCTACTTCGAGGAAGATGGAGTTAGATGTGCTTTTTCCTATTGCTCTCACTAAGTACAGCTAAAAAGCCTGGACATCATATGTAAAACATGAGAAGATTGAAAGGTAGAGAGAGAGAAGGGACAGACTAGGGCCTGTGGGATCCAAAGCACAGCCTGGTGATGAGTTGTCTGCATTTTTTCTTAGCTTCATATATACCAGGATTATAGCTGAAGAAGCCAGCAAACTAGAAATGCCAACTGGAGCAAACAAATAAAAAAATCCCCAACAAAAGCCTGTTCTCTCAAAGTCCAGGAAAGGGGCAGCCTAACAAGACTAAAAACTTCTAGACAGTAATCACTTACTCCAGCGAAAATCATGGGAGGGGAGTGCCTGGGTGGCTCAGTTGGTAAAGTGTCCGACTCTTGATTTCAGATCAGGTCATGATCTCAGGGTTGTGAGATTGAGCCCTGCATCGGGCTCCATGCTGGGCATGGAGCCTGCTTAAGAATCTCTCTCTCCCTCTCCCTCCCCCCCAACAACAAAACAAAAACACAGGAGAAACGGTGGCCCCACTCCCACCCACAGCAGTAAAGCAGGCAGCAGGAACCTAGACTTCCTGCTTCACCAGGCTTTATCAAAGGACTCAACTGCACACCACACACACACACACACACACGCACACACACGCTGGGGTGCTATCAGAGCAGGCCATAGAGAGCTGGGACTTTTATCCCAACATGACAGTAACAAGGCCCCTGCCACCACAGTGTCAGTGGAGACCACATGGAGAATCTGAACTCTACCCACAGACAGCAGTAATAGGGTGCCGCTCTCCCCCTCCCCCGCTAAGGTGTTGTCAAAGGAGGCCTAGTAGAGAGTCGGGACTTTCACCACTGCCCAGAGGTAATGAAGCCACCTTCCTGTGGTGTCAGCAGTAACAAGGCACTTCTGCCCCTCCCAGCCAGGGTGGTATGTATTAGTGGATGCCTAGTGGGATCTAGAGCTCCCACCCCTGCCCAGCAGTAACTAGGAGCCCTTTCCCTGTCCAGTGTGAACAGAGGTCAGGTGGTGAATGTGGCCTCCTACCCCCTCAGCCCCACACTCCCCGACCCTGGCAGTAACGAGGCAGTGCTCCTCCCTTCCTCTGCCAGATTGGCATCAGAACAGCCAGTTCTTACTTAAACAGGAAGTTTAAGTAAGATCAGAATCTCATAACATAATTTCCAAAATGTCCAGTTTTCGATCGAAAACCACTCATATGCCAAATATTTGAAAAATCTCAGAAGACGAAGGATCATCAATAGATGCCAACACTAAAATGGTAGAGATGTTAGAATTATCTGACAAAGGTACTAAAGGAGCCATCTGAAAAGGCTTCAAAAAGCAATTACAAACATGCTTGAAACATGAAAAAATTGAAAGTCTGAGTAAGGAAATATAGTCTCAGTACAGAAATAGAAGGTAAAAAGGACCAAATGGAAACTTGAGAACTTAAAAATAGAATAACAAAAGTTAACTCAGTAGATGGGCTTCTTAGAAGGATGCAGGGGCCAGAGAAAAATGAAATCTGTGAGCTGGAATATACAGCAATAAATTTGCCCAATCTGAATAATAAAGAGAAAATAGACTGGGGAGGGGGGAGAAAAAGAAGAAGAAGAAGAAAGAAGAAAGAAAACTAGCAGAGGCTCAGGGACTTGTGGGCCCATAACAAAATTCTAACATTTCTGTCATCCAAATCCAAATACAAGAGGAGAAAGAGAGCAAAGCTGAAAAAATACTTGTAGAAATAATGGCTGAAAACTTTCCAAATTTTACAAAATACATAAACCTACAGATTAAAGATGTGAGTGAATCACAGAGGAGATAAACCAAAGAAATCCATACCAACTCAAATTTCTCAAAACAATATAGTATTTGTTCTTATATTTATTTAAATGTAATTTTATGCCTGCTGAGTATAATAATAAAATTCAGAGCTTATTTTTTTTTAACTAAGACAAAAAAATCTTGAAAGCAGAGAAGCAGTGTAGAACAAAACAACTTACATGTAGAACAAAAACAACTTGAATGATGCAGATTTCCCTTCAGAAACCATGGAGGCCAGAAGAAAATGTTGCATTTTGCAAGTGATGAAATGAAAAAACTGACAACCCAGAATTCTATGTCCAGTGAAAATATCCTTCAAAAATTAAGGGAAAATCAAGATATTATCAGCTGAGGAAAAACTAAATGAATTTGTCATCAGCAGACTTAAGAGAATGGCTGAAAGAAGTTCTCTAAACAGAAAAGAAATGCAGAAGGAAAGAATCCTAGAATATCCGGAAGAAAGAAAGAACAATAGAAAGAGTAAAAGTTAAAAGTAAATACATTTCCTTCTCCTCTTAAGCTTCTGAATTATGTCTGATGGTTGAGGCAAAAATTATAACACTGTCTGTTGTGACTCTAAATGTATGTAGAGGAAGGGCACCTGGGTGGCTCAGTCGGTTAAGCATCTGACTCTTGATCTCAGCTCAGGTCTTGATCTCAGGGTTGTGAGTTCAAGCTCCACATTGGGTTCAACACTGGGTGTGGAGCCTACTTAAAAAAATGTATGTATGTAGAGAAAATATTTAAAAGAATTTATAAGCAGGGGAAGGCAAAAGGATATAAAGGGATTTAAGTTTTCTATACTTCACTTGAACTGATAAAATATTGACATCATTAGACTATAATAAATTATGCATATATAAAGTAATAGCTGGAGCAACCATTAAAAAAGCTACAAAGAGATACGCCCCAAATACTATAGTCCTAGGAGAATGTACAGAATGATTTTAAAATAAAAATTAAAGTTAAGGGCACCTGGGTGGCTCAGTTGGTTAAGGTTCAGTCTGCCTTCGGCTTAGGTCATGATCCCAGAGTCCCAGGATCAAGTCCCGCATTGGGCTCCCTGCTGAGCAGGGAGTCTGCTTCTCCCTCTACCCTTCCCCCCTGCCCATGATCTCTCTCTCTCAAATAAATAAATCTTTTAAAAAAATTAAAGTTAAAAAAACCCTCTCTAGATGAATAAAAATAGAATTCCAAAAATTGTTCAAGTAATCCACAAAAAAAACCAAGAAAAATAAACAGAAGAATAAGAAATAGAACAAATAGAAAACAAAAAATAATATGGCAGATTTAAGTCCTAATATCAATAATTATATTAAATGTGAATGATCTAATCAAAAATCACGAGGTACCATTTTATAATTGTCAGAATGGCCTAGGATCAAGCATTGGTGAGGATGTGGAGAAAAGGGAACCCTCATGCACTGTTGGTGGAAATGTAAATTGGTGCAGTTACTGTGGAAGATAGTATGGAGATTCCTCAAAAAATTAAAAATACAACACCATATGTTCTAGTAATTCTCCTACTGGCTATTTACCTGAGGAAAACAAAACACTAAATCAAAAAGATATATGTACCCCCAATGTTTATTGCATCATTATTAACAATAGCCAAGATTTGGAAGCAACCCAAATATTTATTAGTAGATGAATGAATAAGAAGATGTGGTATGTACATACAATGGAACATTACTCAGCCATAAAAGAAGAATGAGATCTTGCCATATGCAACAACACGAATGGACCCAGGAAATATTATGCTACGTGAAATAAGTCAGACAGAGAAAGACAAATACCATATAATTTCACTTATATGTGGAATCTAAAAAAATAAAAACAGAAACGGAATCATAAATACAGGGAACAAACTGGTGGTTTCCAGAGGAGGAGTTGGAGCCAGGTTGGGGAAATAGGTGAAGGGGACTAAGAGTTACAAACTTCAAGTACAGCATAGGGAATATAGTCAATAATATTGTAATAACATTGTATGGTGACTACACTTATCATGGTGAGCATAGCATAATATACAGAATTGTCAAATCATGATGTTGTAACCTGGAACTAAAAGAACATTGTATGTCAACTATACTTCAATAAATAAATAAAAATAATTCAAAATGTAAATGATCTAAATCCATCAATTGAAAGAGATTGGCAGGATGGATTAGAAAATATGACCCAACTGAATGCTGTCTATAAGAAACTCACTTAAATATAACTATATTTATATTTCAACCTATTATATAGGTTGAAAGTAAAAAGAAAAAGACGTACCATGCAAACATTAATCAAAAGAAAGCAGAAGTGGCTGTAATAATATCAGTAAAGTACACTTCAGAATGAAGAAATATACCCACAATAGGCATATTATGTAATGACAAATGGATTAATCCACCAAAGAGACATAGCAATCTTAGATATGATGAAGGCACCAAACAGTGAGCTACAAAATATGTGAAGCAAAAGGTACTAGAATTAAAAGGAGAAGTAGACAAATCCACAGTTACAGTTGGAGAATCCAATATCCCTCTCTGTACAATTGATAGAACAGCTAGACGTAGAATCAGCAAGGATATAGAACATCATCAAGTAACAGGATTTAACTGACATTTATAGAACACTTCACCCAAAAATAGCAGAATACATAGTCTTTTCAATTGCCCGTGGAATATATGCCAAGATAGGGTTATAACCAAATTTCACAATTAAAAAAACTCATTAATCAGACCTATTGGCCCTTTAAATATTTAGATATAACCATTGGGTTTATATTGGAGTTAATCAAAAGGGAAGATTTAAATTTTATTTTACTTTCATTACGAATTGATGTTGACTGCATCTTATCTGCCACAACCAATAACTCCGTTCTTCCCTTCCCCAATAGGGGGCAGCAACCTGAGACAGGGGAGGCACTCACTGTAAGCAAGCCAAATTATGAAAATCTGGATTTACAAAGATGTTTTCATAAAAGATTGGCCAAAATATTGCTCTACTGGAAGCTCCCCTATTTAAGCCTAAATTCTCTTTCCTGAGTAATACTATGTACATTCTACTTCGTTTATTTATTTTATTCATTCATTCATTCATTCATTCATTCATTTTTTAGAGAGAGAGTGCAAGGCAGCGTGAAGGGGAGAGAGGCAGAGGGAGAGGGAGAGAGACTATCTCAAGCAGGCTTCAGGCTCAGTGTGGAGCCCGAGGTGGGACTCGATCCCACAAACCCTGAGATCATGAGCTGAGCCAAAATCAAGAGTTGGGCACCCAACTGACTGAGCCACCTAGGCGCCCCTGTACATTCTACTTCTCTAGGCAATTTCTTACATTAAAGCTCATGTACAGCGGCTGTGATGAGAGTTTGTCATTTACCTTCTCTGGACATGCAAACAAACTCATAAGCACACACTTGATCACCATGGTCACACAGCAGCAAGATGATGGTTGGGCCTTTTACTCAGCAAAGGATGTGGCACATACATCTTATTCCTTCAGGCTCTCAGCCCCTCTCTTGACCAGACTGTTGTGGTTATGAGTGACAGAAATTGAATTCAAACTTGCATAAGCAAAAGGGAGGAATTTACTGGAAGACTCATAAAGCCAAACTGTTGGCAGGATGAGGCGTGCTGTGGCATCATAGATATCTTTGCTTACCCAGATCGTAACAGAGCATCCAGTTTGCTGAATGACTAATATATATATATATATATATATATATATATATATATATATATATTTTTTTTTTTTTTTTTTTTTTTTTAAACAAAACTGGGCAGCTCATTCCAGGTGTAGACAATGAGGAGTTGGAGACACCAGTGGACTCAGTGATGTGCGTGAAGTAGTGACTGGCCTAGCACAAGAAATTGCTGAAGTTCGCCAGGGAGAATGAAGAGGCCTGTCTCTAGGATTGGGTCACACTTAACATTTAACCGCATTCTCTACTCCCTAGTGTGGTTTCCTTGTTTTGGGAAAGATAAAACTCCAAACAGGAAGTATCATGTCAATCTAAATAGTGATTTAAATTATGACTACATATCAAATGAGTTATATCCCAGAGATGTCTTTGGGGAAAAAAATTCCCATCTGGGGAGTTTGCATCAGGATTGAAAAAAATGAACAATCAAGACACACACAAGGACCCTTCTCCTTTCTCCCTCGAACAAAGAGAGAAAATGATAGCCAAATGACTTTTTTTTTTCCCCATTTAATTATGGGAGAAAATTTACCAGTGAGAAGAAAATGCCCTTTGCCCCAGAAAACAACGTGTCTATGCACTGGGCATTCTGGGCAACTGCAGAACCAGGCCCAGGCCTCTCAGCGGACTGTTCTATGGTCAGGACAGGAGAGTAGTCTTTCCACGAAGCAGTCATTCCTCAGATCCGTGCCTACCCCAATTTCCTCTTCTTTCCTGCTTCTCCATCCCCCTAAGTGTATTTTCTAGGAACATTTCATGAGCCAGGACCCGTGCAGCTACACTGGCGATTAGCTGCAATAGAAACTCTTCCTCTGGGGCGCCTGGGTGGCTCAGTCGGTTAAGTGACTGCCTTCGGCTCAGGTCATGATCCTGGAGTCCCGGGATCGAGTCCCACATCGGGCTCGCTGCTCGGCGGGGGGTCTGCTTCTCCCTCTGACCCTCCTCCCTCTCATGCTCTCTGTCTCTCATTCTCTCTCTCTCAAATAAATAAAATCTTAAAAAATAAAAAATAAAAAAAGAAAAAAGAAACTCTTCCTCTGGAGGGAGCAAAATAAGTATCTGTCTTTGGTTCTCACCAGGACCCAGCTGGGTGGATCCTTTGGAGCCCATACAGCCTGAGGCACACACTGGTGTAATTTTGCCTGTGACATTCAGGCAACACAAGATAAATTTCATCTACTCCTCATCCATTCTCTCTCTCTCTCTCTCTATCACACACACACACAGGCACGCTCATGAAAAAGAGAATAAGAGCTTGCCCCCCACCCCCCAAACTAGTTTAAGAGGTGAGCTGAACAGCTGTGTGGGGTGTGTTCAGTCCAGATGAACCAGTAAACGTCACAGGAATAACAGGTCCCACAAGCATCTCCTCACATACCCAGTAAATGGAAACTGGTCCCGCTCCCACAGAAGAAGAAGACGGTGCCTTGAGTGGGGAAAAATGGTCCTCATGGGCACTGGCTCCATCCACACTAAATGAATCATGAAATTTTATTTAAATGAGTATTAGTTTGGATGGAGCTAAATTATTACTCTGCCTCACATTCCTGGGTCAAGCCCGGGACCCAGCATGCCCTTCCTCTTATGAGGGCTCACGTCTGAGCTAACACTTCAGGAAACAAAAGGAAAATCCTGTTTTCTTTTGTAGCTGTCCAAACTAAGAAAAAAAGAAAAAGGTCGAGATGATTTAGAACTGTGTAATATGTTGAGAGTCACTGCCCAATTCTCAAAGAGTCCTTTATTTTTAACAAAGGGGAGTTAGAACATTTCTTTAAAAAGTGACCTCCTCTAATTGATTTAAAATACCCTTCAGATTCAAATTGGAAATTGAGTGTATGCTCAACATGGCTGATGGTATTGGTTCAATTGGGCAACCATCTGTGGATCCATACTTCACATCTTGCCTCACATTCATTTCATGTGGGTTCACATGTAAAAAAAACAAACACAAAAACATTAAAAGAAATTGTGAGAGAAATGTTTTTTTATAACCTTCCAGTGGGCAAAGAATATAAGGAATTAAAGGATAAACAAATGACTTTTAAATACATAAAAAGATATTCAAATTCATCCATAATAAGAGAAAGGCAAATGAAACTATATGGAGAAGTGATAGAAGTCTGTAAATCCTGTGTTCCATTCTACCCTGGAAATCTTATAAATATTGGCAAAGGTTATTATGCTGGCTTTTCATAGAACATTCCATGGGATGTGGCCTACACCACTTTATTTGGTTATTCAAGGAAAGATTGACTTCAGATGGCTGAGGGCCTTGGTTGCAATTTAGATTGTAATTCAAAACAGGAGAACATATTCCCACTAAATTAATGTTCTATAGAATAAAAATTAAGAATAGTTTTCTAGTATCTTTTTACATTGTATTACTAAGCTAAAATGCAGGCTAAAAAACAGCATATAGAATATACCAATTTTGTGTATATATATATATTTTTAAGATTTTATTTATTTATTTGACAGAGAGAGACAGAGACAGTGAGAGAGGGAACACAAGCAGGGGGAGTGGGAGAGGGAGAAGCGGGCTTCCCGCCAAGCAGGGAGCCCGATGTGGGGCTCTATCCCAGGACCCTGGGATCATGACCTGAGCCGAAAGCAGATGCTTAACAACTGAGCCACCCAGGCGCCCCCCAATTTTGTATATTTTGTATGCCAAGGAAAAAATTGGAAGAACATAGACCAAAATGTTAATGGTGGTCATCTCTTATCTAGTAAAATTATAGTTGATTTTTAAAATACTTTTCCTGTTATTCTTTTGTATTTCTTTTCCCCAATATTTCTGCAATGAGCACATGTACATTACTTGTGTAAAAAAAATATGCACATTAATTAAAAAAAAAAAAAATCTCTCCCAGGAAAGAGTGCATGATACATTTCTCCAAGCCAAGACTCAAAACAGATTTCTAACAACCACATGGAATAACTTAAAAAGAATGGAGGAAGTGTCTTTATGTTGATTAATTTAAGTGAGAACTTTCTCAACTTGTTTGTCAACTTAGGAGATTAATATAGGATAGAACCACTACAACAAGAAATTAATATAAGATGTAGTGAAATAGTTTCTCAAATCATTAATGTTGACTTCCTAAAAAATCTTTGTAGCACCCGTAAAAGGGAGCCTGTGGTTTTAAACAGCTCTTGAACTTGCTCTCTGAGAAATTTAATCTGTAGGCCTGTGTTTAAACGCACAGAATATTATTATGTAACTAAGCAGCTGGGAAGATTAATTGTGATTAAAAATAAAAAGGGAAAACACACAGTACACCAAGGCAGGACTGTTTAATGAGAAAAGGGTAACTTGAAAGAAAACAGTATTTGTACAGGGTAATGAAAAGTCAACCCACAGACTTATCAAATAAGAATAAGACATTGTATCTCATATTTGACCCAAAAGGTACTGCTTATCCAAAGAAATGATTACGCTGGAATTAATGCAAATACTATCCATGAGCATATACACAGAATACATGTATTATGGACCATTTGCAAAGTGTTTGTTTTCAGATTTCACGCCCATTCTTAAAAGCCAAACACCTGACTGTGTCTGTGATTTCTTTCCTTCCTCACACCCTCCTTTGCAGGGATACCCAACAACCTCGTTTCTTGAACGCCATGGGCACTGCCCAAGCCACCACACCTTCGACATGCATTTCCAGTTCAGCCTGCACGTACGAGCCTCAATGTGTTCACATTTCCTCAGAGCCCAGCATCCCGCCTCATACTACAGCGTGTTCATTCAGATACAAAGATGCATGGAGCAGCATCCGGATTTATGGGAGGTTCTGGGGATGAATAGAAAGATGAATAAAACATTGTCATGCGCTCAAAGAACTTGGGCCGAGCGAGGGACCGACATACCAACAATAGTTACAAGCCGGTTGGCTTTGGTGGAGAAAGGGGGGGCATGCTTGTGAAGCCAGCCTCAGATTGGTGACCACTTGTCATGGACCCACAGTCCACAAATTCTCCAGCAAACATGAGTGCTTAGAGAGTAAGCGAGTAACATGGATGCATGCATCAGGCTGGCTGTTGGAGCGCCTGCTGGGGCTGAGGTCAGATGGAGAGTACACATTCTGTCCAAAGTCACTCAAGGTCTCCTTTTTCAGATGCCATGCCTGCAAAATAAAATCTACCTGCAGGCCTCATTGGGTTCAGGCCGCCAGTGTATAACATTGACACATCATTTAATGTTTAGTACATGTAAATCCTTGTTCTAGGCACTTTACCTGTGTTAATTCATGTACTCCTCACGACCGTTGAGATTGATATCACGATTTTGCCCATTTTATAAACGGACCAATTGAGGCACTAGAGAGATCCTGTCCCTTGCTGAGATTTTTTTTTTGAGAGTGCATAAAATTCTTTATTTAGAACAATAAAGTATATGTATATATAATGTAATTTCAAATTCAACCTGTATAAAAAGGGGTCAGGACATATACTTAATTTAAAAAGTACACATATAGTATATACACATACACATCACATTTTACAACCTTTTTTATTTCATTACACTTCAGTCATAATGAACTAGAATAGTGTTGACATACATTTACATTACAATATGCAAACTCCAATCTATAGCTGAACTAGCAGTATATCTATGCATCCATTTAAATGTCTGAATACTTTTCAAGTCCATCAATTTAAAAAATAATGACAAGTGGACACTATAATCACACATTAATCCTTAGAATATAGAATAGGATATTCTTATTGAAAATTCTTGAGTCTTATAACTGAGAAATCAAGTAATTGAAAATACTATGGTTTTTAGGTTAAATAATTATCTTAATTTTATTTTTACAAATAACATCATAAGGATGTAGTTGGAGATGGCAGTTATAAATTTACAGTGCTTAGGAAACATTTTAGGATTATGAATCCTAGAACAATTTAGGATCCTGTTCCTTGCTGAGATTGCACAGCTAGTCGGGTAGTGGAGTTGACACCAGCCAGTCTCCAGAGCCCACACCCTTAAAAGAAGTGAAGGCACTCTACTGCTCTGTATCTGAACTTTTAGCATTTCTTTATTCAGCTTATCATACAAATTAGTTACATAGTTAATGTTTTAGTGTGCCAAATATTCTTCCATTTTGTTGAACAAACTCTTTTATCTGGGGTATACAGTTTTGATGGAAAAATTCATGTCCATCTATCCATTGTTTCATAAATATAATCACATTCCCTGCTTATCACCATCTTTCTGATCTGAAGGATCCTAATATTGTGTTCCTCAGATGAGAAAGCAGGCCCAGAAAGGGTCTGGTGCTTAATGGATTCCCTCTCTTTAACTCCTTGCCCTCCTTCTGACCCACTGCAAATACCCTTCCCAAGTCTGGGGATTAGTGCTTTCTTCTCAGTCCTCCTTACAGGTACCAACAGGATAATGCTTTCTTTTCAATAACTGCCTGCGTAATGTTTACAACTCTGTGGATCTTTCTGGACAAGGCAATCGGTTATTAGGCCAGTGTCTTCAGAGAAATCCTATTTATGTGAGCTAAAACAAATCCAAGGGCACTCGGGGATTTGGTGAAACGGGCAAAATATAAACTCCCAACTCTTTGATCTTCATTCAAAATGTTTCACTGGACCAGGGTACGTGGCCACATTTTATTCACAGATTTTTCTGAGAACTCTGGACATTACATTCTGTTTTTACTTACGTTAAAGCCAAAATATTAGGAGTCTTGCCGTAGGCTATCCATTTTGCCTCCTGGCTTTTGTTCCTACTGCACCCTCAGCCAGGACCTCTCTACATCTACACCCCCTCCCCAAACTCTGGCTTCTACCCAACCTTCCTGACACTCTTCTCATGCCACATCCCCTGATCTCCCAAGTGGTGACGTGTCTCCCCTGTATATATCCCATGCCCGGCACTTAGTATCTATTTTAGTTGCCTATTTATTTCTCTCTCACCTAATTTGTAGTTGGAACTATACTTTTTAACCTTATTTGTACCTAAAATACATACAGTCATACTTACTTCTGAAAAAAGTTGTGCCCTTGAGCTTTTAAAGTTGGCAGTTTATTTTACAATCTCAAGAATGGTAAAAATACCTGGGTTGTGGGCTTTGGCGTTGAACGCATGTGGGTTTGGCATCCAACTCCAGTTCTAACAGCTACATGACCTTGAACTTAACATCTTGAGGCGGTTTTATCCTTTGGAAAGTAAAGACTTCCTTCTCTGTGACGATTAATGCATAAGGGTGCAGAGCTGTCACCTGCCCAAATTCATGCTCAGCTGAGTGTCAGCAGCTATTGTGCTTCTCAAGAGGAATTTAATTTTGTGAAAAGGAGACACTGAATCAAAAAGAGAGGAGGAATCCTGCCAGTTGAGTAGGAATTACTCAATACGTATTTTATGATATGCACTTTACCTACATTGAGATTAATCTGTAATTTATATCCAACATGTTACCTGTTGCTCTCCACCTATTCAATATCGAAATACATCTTAAATGGTCTGAAAATGTATCAGACTCCTTTAAAATGCTCAAATAAGAAGAAATTCAAAAAATGAAAGAGAATGTTGGCACCATCTAAGGGAGTGTCTTTTCTGCTGTGAAGTTAATAGTACAATAAATGTCACTGAGTAAGACCCCATTTTAATCTCTAGAAGACTGGAAACCTCGGTTCATCCAAATTTCTAAGCATCAAATTTAGAACGGCTTAGAGAGTATTTTGAAATTATTTACTAAATAGTAAATTGGTTTCTGAGCCAGTAAAGAATCCAGTAATCCACTTCTTGTTTAAACCCTTCTTTTTAAGACCCTTAGACAGGAACCCAAATGCTTAGTAGCTGATTGCTGCCAGATTTAACCTGGGAAGATGCACAGACGATGTTTCCTGACAAAGAATGTCTCTAATGAACTCAACTCAGAATCCCAGGAGGAAATGTGTCCCATTTCCTTGTACTTGCCTCTTTTAGATAAGCTAAAAGGCCCTCTAAAGCCACAGAATTAAACAAGAGGATATTCTTTCGGCATCAGTATCAACCGAGACTATATTAACATATACAAGCACAATGCACGTTCACATGGGTATACATTTATTAATCTCTCATTTCTCTACTTGCTCTAAATCAGAAGCCATTCTAGGTGCTGCGGGACCCCAAGATGCATAAAACAGTGCAGTTTTGCCCTCAAGCAGCTCCCAGTTTGAGTTTTATTTGCAACCATGTAGTCTTTTAAGCTATCGCTAGTTCACCATTGAAGTGGGCACTAATTCAAACCAAAGTAATTAGGAGAGAGGAGGTGGGGGGACAGAACACCAGAGGCGTGAGTGGGCAGCAGACAGGACCACTGAGAGGGCAGAAGGAAACGGGCATAATCCTGGTCTTGGGAGTCAGACTCGGAGTGCAGATCTGCCAACGACGAGCAGCAGTGCACACAGGTGTGGTTTTTGCCGTTAGTATGTATTCGATGCTTGAAAGTTTTTAATTACTAAAACAATCCTTATTTCTTTTTAAAATATCAGATGAGGACACTGATGAAAGTATAGAGCAGAGCTTATCCCTGGGAAGCTCAACTAGTATACTCGTTTTTTAAAAATGTAGTATTTCCCCCCCTTTTTTAAAGATGTTATTTGAGAGAGTGAGCGAGCATGCGTGAGGGAGGGGCAGAGGCCGAGGGAGAAGCCGACTCTGCTGGGCAGGGAGCCCCACGCGGGACTCGATCCCAGGACCCTGAGATCATGACCTGAGCTGAAGGCCGATGCTTAACCGACTGAGCCACCCAGGCGCCCTATAGTAACCCTCAATATGATTTCGGTAATATACTTTATATTAGTACACATTTTGTTAATACAGTTTGGGTCGTGATCAGGATAATGCTAAAGGACAGAGAGTAAAGCAGCAGAGTTAACAAAACAAAAGCTTTCAAGTCAGCCAGACCTAAAGTCAAATTAGGGCTCTAGCTCTGGACAGCCAGCTAGCTTACCTTAAGGAAGTTATTTTCTCATCATGGGTAAATTGTCAGAGTTGTAAAGGTGAAATGTTTGGGATACGAAGCCCTCACCATAGTGACTGACAGTCTTCAGTATTAACTTCATTCTCCGTGACCCTAAGGAAAGGCACTTCCTAGCTGGACCGGCCCCTCGAGTTGTGGCTGCTCCATGAGCACGCGGGGGTCACCTGAGCTCCCCACCTGGTCTCCAAGGGCGGGGGGGAAGGGAGGAGACGGTCCCTCTCCCTGCCCCCTGGTGGCTGAAGCTCGGCCTGCAGGCTCCGTGGAGCTGAAACCACAGTCCCTTGGGGGCTCCGACCTGACAGAGAGCACAGCACGCTGGGTCCGGGCTGCCGGAGACCCCGGGAGTGCCTGTGGCTCACTCTGAGCAGCGTTGTGGCGCCCTCGCCCCCCAGCAATGTCTCATCGATTCTGTGAGCCACGCACACCCAGCCTAAAAATCCGCTTTCTCCTCAAGTAAATAGTCAGCTCCTGTTTTCTGTGAACAAGAACCCTAACCAGTATACTCTTGTAAAACTAATAAAAGTAAAGAGCAGTGCCATAAAATTATTTTAATAACCTTTTCTCCATGACTGAATATACAATGATAATGGAAGTAACGTATTCTTCCGCTGTAAAGATGGGTGGAATATGTCAAAATCCACCTGTTGAATTTTCTTTAAGTAGTCCTCCAGAGCAACCTGGAAAAGGAGAATAATGGTCATGAGGTCACAGAATGATTAAGGTTTTTAGAGAAACTAAAGAAAAATTCTAAGTATTAAGGCTATTTTAGTTTCCCTGAGATGGTCTTCTATGTACTAAGAATTTAAATGAGAATTTTAAAAGGGAGAAAGAAAATAAAGACATCTAAGAAGTTTCTTTTAGACCAGTAAAACAGTATCAAAGAGCTAGTACTAGAAATTTCAAGTCAATTCTGATCATAACTTTTAGAACGTAAATTTATTACAATCTGTTTTACACAAAATGTGTAAAAAATTAGAGAAATTATTGTTTGTCAGGTATTATTACTATATTCTGTAGAAAACAGAAGAGGTGTTTCCATCAAGGACACTGAACACCACCACCACCTCCCCCTGTACAAATGCATTGTGCCCTGAGGACGAGCTTAAGTTGTTTGTTAAAAAAAAAATTATTTTGTGGAAAAGTTTAATGGGTCTCCATGTTCTTGTTAGAAAACAATTTGCAACCTGGGAGAACAACCACAGGTCCCTATAAATGTCACCCCACGCTTCCCCCATCACACAAAACTTGATTAAGCTTTCGTGGGGATTGGGGAGTAGGATGGAAAGCAGTGGCAATGGACCGTGCTCTTTATTTTATGGTTTTCAGTTATTTTTATTAATTTGTACATTTTAAGTTTATTGCAATAACTTGATTAAACAGAGAAGCCACTTAGTTTTGCACTGCACAATGCTGAGGCACCTCTTGCCTTCTCAGTCCACGTGCACAGCACCCCCTAGTGTCTGCAGGACAAGCTGTGTGATCCCGCAGAGGCCCTGCTCTGGATTCGCTAGAATATCCGATGAGCCAAAAGACAACAAAAGGGATTGTATTTTCTCCCAGATTCTTTTCCTACATACACACACAGACAGACAAATGTACGTACAAATTTAGCATCGACATTTTAAACCCTAAACTTAGCGATGTGTACAACAGGAGATACGTGCACAGCTGCTGTGTGTTGTATTAGCCAAAAACCTGCCAACAATCCAGGTCTTTGACAAAAAAAAAAAAAAAGCACTAGTCACACAATGAAATGTACTGCAGTGAAATGTGTGACCTAGAAGACATACAGGTATGATCCATTTTTATAAAGCTCAAAACCAAAACTAAACAATATGTTGTTTAGGAATATATAAAACGGGGAAGAGCCCTTGTGGAATAAAAGCAACAGAATAATAAATTCAGGGGTGCCTGGGTGGCTCAGTCGTTAAGTGTCTGCCTTGGGCTCAGGTTATGGTCCCAGGGTCCTGGGATCAAGCCCCACATCGGGCTCCCTGCTCCGCGGGAAGCCTGCTTCTCCCTTTCCCACTCCCCCTGCTTGTGTTCTCTCTCTCGCTGTGTCTCTCTCTGTCAAATAAATAAATAAAATCTTTAAAAAAAAGAATAATAAATTCAAAATTCAGAGAGCTATTTGGGGGAGGCAAGCAGAGGCAGGGGGATGAGATGGGGGAAAGCACACAAGTGTGGTTTGATGGTGACATTCTCGCTCCTGGATTGAGTGGTGAGCTCATGGGTGTTCGTGACATTATGCTTTAACACGTGCACACAAATATAGATAGACCATATTCATTTGTAGATATCAAATATTAAAACTTTTAGAAGAGAATGAGAAAGAAAAAAACTTTGAAGATATTTTAATATACTTTCACACACTCTCTCTTTTTTTTGGAAAAAAGAGCTCATGTTATTCATAACGTTCTGTAACATTAAGTTATAAATAGTTAATATTTTGTGATCAACTTTCCATCTTTAAGGATTCTATGTTCATTTTAATAGTTTATAGTATCTACTTATAAGGAATAGTTCATGAAATTAAGGTGCCAGCACATGATAGAATATTATATAGCCATTAAATACTGTATTTATAAATATTTTTAATGATGTCGCTAGATGGCTTGATAAGTAGAACAATGACATATAAAGTGTGATTTCAACTATACACAAAAATTCATTGAAAATAAAAAAGAGAACAGAATAAGCAGTGGTTATGTCTGGGTCCCGGCATTATAGGTGATTGTTCTCTCCTTCTCATTTTTTTTTTTTATATCGTCCAAATCTCTGTTCTGAGGATGTAGTTTTTACAACTAGGAGAAAATTCCATTAAAATACAGAAGAAACGTGACCTCTGAATCAGAGCTCAGCTGGACATTCACAAATAAGGATTTGATCCAAAGGAAAGTCTGGCTAATGGTGTGTGTGTACACACACCCATACAGACCTATGCAGTCTGGTGACTCCACTCACCTGCCCCAGAAACACAGGCACGGCTGTGACCAAAAGCAGAACGTAATGAACAAAACCCACCAGAAGGGAGGGAAGCAAAAACAAAGTCCCACACTAAAGAACTGCACTGGGAACCTTACAAAATAGAAAAAGAGATCACACACGTCTGTTTCATTAATTCAACAGCCTTCTCTGTTAATCTACTTACCGTCTGAAGAAAAGCAGGAAATGCTCTCACAGGAACACTTTTCTGGAAGGACCTAGCCTACAAAGGAAGACAAAAGGAAACTGGTTTCAAATGTAAATATTTCTGGAAATAAACACTCTGCCTCTAAAAATGATCACAAAGCAACACTACAAGTTTAACAGCACAGCTAGGGCCTCTCTCAAAGGCAAGAAAATAGCTCTCTTGCCAATTAAAATTAATTTCTTAAGCCTAAAGGACTCAGGAAAAAGTACTTTAATAAGAATCCCATTCTTTCTTGCAGACTGGCTTTGGCCTTTTCCAGCTGCCTTACAACATCTTACAACTCTGGCCCTGTAGCTCTGTAGCGAGGGGGGAAGGAAGAAATACTTGCACTCACAAGGCCCGGCACCGCCCTAGCTTAGATGGTGGGCATGTCCTGGTTACGTGAACTTAAGAGCCTCCTAACTGATCTCCTGCCTTCATTCTCAACCTTTTGTTCAGTTCACTCAGGCAGCCAAATGAACGTTCTTAGTCACTATTTTATTTTTACTTTAACTTAACTCTCTGAGATACGCCAAGTCTTATGTCTTCATTTTGGAGTTCCAGGGCCTCCACATCTTGGCTCCAACTTCACCTGTTCCACCTAAGTCACTACTACCCTGGACTGTGAAGCCCTGATGCACTCACGCTGATGCCCATCATCCTGCACTCACCACGCCCGCTCTTGTCTGCAGGTCTTCGTTTTCAGCAATCAGACATTGCCTCTACTTCCTGACACCTTTACAGCCTGCACTCTGGTTTTACCCTCAGCTGTCTACTAAAATTGCTCTTTTCAAGATCATCCAGGATTTACTTAATCACCATACCCTTCTTTTCAACCTCTCTACAGCATGCAAAACTTTAATATTCCCCTTTCTTAGAATTTTCTCCTCCCTTGGTTTCCAAGAGACTGATTCTTAGTGCACCTACTTCTTTGATCACTAATAAATGGCCCTTCTTCCTAATAAATGGCCCTTATTCCTTTGACCTGAGAGGCAGAGGTGGGCCTCGGGTTCTGCCCTCAGTCCTCATGTCTAGATGTACATTCTCCTTGATACCATCCACACTTAGAGCTTTAACCACAGGCTTTCTATGTGGATGACTCCTAAATCTCTATCTCCAGTTCTGACCTTCCTTCAAAGTCACAATCCAGCCATCTTCAATAGCCTGTCTCCCTTAGTGTTCTCGAATCCCCTTAAATTCAGTGATGTCCAACAGCTGGTCCACAGGCTACTGATCAGCACCAGCACCCCACTGCTTCTTTTCACTGTAGTCTCTGAATGGAACCACCACTACCTAAACTTGAACTCTGCAGCCTTCCCCCTCCCTGATCCTGCCACAACCCAATCTGTCATCGAGTCTAGTTGATTCCACCTCTGTTGTGTGTGTGTGTAAATCTATATACACATCTACCGTCTCTACGTCAGATCCTCTTTCTCTCTGTCCTAAATAAGCCTCCTAACTGATCTCCCATTCCCCAGATTTGTCTCAAACACTGCTGGCCAGGTTCTCCCATGTACAACACGACTGTCCCTGCTCTACTTGATGGTGACAATGAGGAAACATGTCACTTATGATATGCCAGGCACAGTTATGAAGTCTTTATGCATGCTAACCCATTTATCCAAATCACAGCCCTTTGAGTTAGGTACTAATATAACCCTCTTTCCCAGAGGAGGAAACTGAGGCACAGAGGTTAAGATCACATGATTAGTAAACTGCAGAGCTAGGACTGAAAGTGAGGTTCTGGCTCCAGAGTCTGCACTCTCATCTCCCATGCTCCAGTGCCTCTCAAAAGCCTCCCAAACTCCATACTCTTTCTTCAGTCCTTCAATACTCTTCTCCAAACCTGTTTTCCAGGGCCCTAGTTCACATAACCTACAAACTAGTAGTTTTCACATGTGGCTGTTTAAAATCATTTGGAGGGGCGCCTGGGTGGCTCAGTTGGTTAAGCGACTGCCTTCGGCTCAGGTCATGATCCTGGAGTCCCGGGATCGAGTCCCGCATCGGGCTACCTGCTCAGCAGGGAGTCTGCTTCTCCCTCTCCCGCTCCCCCCTCTTGTGCTCTCTCTCTCTCTCAAATAAATAAATAAAATCTTTAAAAAAAATTAAAAAATAAAAAAATAAATAAAATCATTTGGAAATTTTAATTCCTGGCCCCATCCCAGATTGACTGTATCTCCAGGGGGTGAGGCCTAGGAATCTGTATTTTTCAGGTGCCTTAAGTGTCCATCAACTGGCGACTATTCAGGTTCCAAGGTTCCAACACAGGGCTAATTTAATGATTCTGTTGTGTTCTCAGATCTTACCTAAAACTCTGCTAGTTTTAAGTAATTTTTCATCTAAAGTTCCATGTATTTTATCTACACCGTGCTTCAGGAAATTAAAAAAAAGATTAAGATAGACTCTTCGCCTTCAAAAAGCTTACAATCTGATTACCTATTTAATATTTCACAAGTATTTACTGAGTGCCTATAATGTACCAGGCACTTTAGATGCTGAAGAAATACAGCATAGAACCAAAGTCACTTACATTCTATGAGGTGGGGACGCATTAAACAAACTTTTAGTATGTCAGGTAGTGAAAAGTCCTAAGCCAGGTAAAGGGACTGAGGGTGATGGAAAGGGAGGCTGTTATTTTATTTTATTTTTTTATTTTTTAAAAATATTTTTATTTATTTATTTGACAGAGAGAGACACAGTGAGAGAGGGAACACAAGCAAGGGGCGTGGGAAGCAGGCTTCCCACCGAACAGGGAGCCCGATGTGGGGCTCGATCCCAGGACCCTGGGATCATGACCTGAGCCAAAGGCAGATGCTTAATGAGTGAGCCACCCAGGTGCCCCGGGAGGATGTTATTTTAGATACGGTGGCCAGGAAAGATCTTTCTGATAAGGTGATATTTAATACTGACTATGGGGTTGGGGTGAAGGAGTTGGGGGGTGGAGAGCATCTTCCAGGCAGATAAACAGCAAGTACAAAGGCCCTGAGATTTGCAGGTAAATGATAAGTCTTTAGGATCCACTGAAGCTCAAAAAAAAAAGGGAGGCAGGATTCACAAGAAGAACCAGGAAGAAACAGCATCATGAGAATCAAGGAATAGTTCCAGGAGAATCGGGAAGGAATAGCATTATTGGAATAAAGGACATAGTTTCAAGAAAGGGGGGGTTGCGTGCGCCTGGCTGGCTCAGTCAGTGGAGCACGTGACTCCTGATCTCAGGGTTGTGAGTTCAAGCCCCACATTGGGTGTAGAGATGACTTAAAAATCTTAAAAAAAAAAGAAAGTGGGGTGGGGGAGTCAACAGAAGACAAGTTACAGTTTGAGAAAACATGAAGAACTAACTCAGGAATCACCGAAAGTGGTATGCAGGAGAAATCAGGAACCAGTTTAGGTCAGGGAATCAAGGGAAAAAGATTTTAGAAAGTTTCAAGGAGGAAAAAATGTCTGTGGTGTCAAAAGCGGAAAGAGTTAATGTGAATGAGAGTTTTAGGTGCCATTAAACGTGGCAATAAGGAGATTATTTAGTTGTGCTAATCAGAGTAGGCGGGAGGGAAGCGAAATGAGAGCATGATGAACAGTGCCAGGGTGATGCTGGCCTTGAAGGAATGATGAATATGGACCACTTATTCACAAAAGTTTAACTGGGAGGGGGAAATGAGCCACAGAAGGGTCCACAGGCTGCCCAGAAAAGGGGCGAATTATCAGGCCAGCTGCAGACGCTGAGACCATGAGCCCCCGGGAAAGGAGCCATCGGCCCTGGCAAGGCAGAGAAACAGCCTGTCCCCTGCGAGCAAGAGCTGGTGGGGGCACAGAGCAGGCAGGGGCTCAGTGAGGAAGCTGAGGAAGGATGTGTTCATCCGCTGAGAAGGAGAAAGCGGGACCATAAAAAACTGGAGAGAGTTCACAATAGTCCCTGAGATAAACCTACTGGGATTTCAAGGAGAAGCGGAATGAAGGCTGGGGACCATAACCACACTCTAGCAATGGCCACGTCTAGAATGGCCGTCTCCCAAATGGTCCGGCAGAGAGGCTACTTACGTGCTTCAGGTGCAAGTGTGCCTGGCCAGCAATGTCATATATCACATCTCTCACGTTTTTATCCTGGCTCTTCCGTACAAAATCCTCTTGTGAAACCCCATGCTGTGTGGGAAAATACGTATCACGTTAGGAATCTAAAGGCACACTTTAACTTAGTTCAAGAAAAACAGGTGATAGAATAGTATGTACAGTATAATGCCTGTTCTGCTTTGAACATATCCGTAGATGCACGTGTGTGTATGCACACACACGCACACACACACACCTAGAAGAATATGCAACAAGATGTTAATTAACCACCGCTGCAGGTAGAACAAAATTATACAAGCAAGAAAACAAACACATGTATCCCTCAGAGTCCAAAGTGCCTGACTGATAAAATTCTGACTTGCTAGCCGGAGCCAAAAGGCAATCAGCATTCATTTCAAAGCAGTTATTTGAATAGATGAAGCAAAGAACCAAGAGACCTCGGCCCTCCCTGAGTTCCTGAGGTAAATCATGAGAGGAAACAAGTAACAGTCTTACCAGCATACAAATATCCATGGGAAGGAACACCCTTCTTCTGCTTCCATGATAGGGCGTTGCTCTCAAGCAAGTCACAATGCCCTGGGCTTTTCCAATGTGACTTGCGGCATGATCTGCATGAAGATTCTTTACACCTATGATTTCAGAAATTAAGCAACAGGGCTGCTCTTTACTCCTTATATGCACAACAACTCAGTAGAAGCAGCTTGGAGAAACCACCTACGCATGGAAAAGCAGGTGCTGATCCTATGTTTTATATCTGAAAAACAGGACTTCCTTGAGCAAAACTGGGCATGAGAACAAGCTGACTGTTTACCAATGAACAGGTTTCCGAACCTCAACTTTTAAATAAAAGAGTCTTCCTCGGACTACAGCACACTGAGAACACATTTGGAATTTTAATCAGCTGTCTTGGAAAACCATCACAAGTCTTCCATTTCTTCTCCTCCATGCAATTTCCATATGACCTCATTTTAAATATACGCCTCACAAACATTCTGCTCTTTGCTCCCTCCTTTCATTGTGTTGGCAAACATGTCACCGGGTGTACAGGCAAAAGAGGCCTGGGAATCTCAATAGGGACTTGTGTTATTCCTTTAGGGTGACATAAAGATATATGACCTTCTTCAAAAGAGAGGCTATTGTCTTTGGTCCAAATAATTTCCTCATTACAATAAGACTTCACCAACTTAAAGTCAGGTGAGGAAAAGTATCATCTAAATTTATTTATTTTTAAGAGGAAAGAAAAAGAAAAATCTCATAAAAACTTTGAGAAATGCAGTGTTATATTTTCTACTCTTTTTTTTTTCTTTTTAATGTAGGGAAGTATTATTGACAGGAAGAGTCAGGCCCCAGGCCTTCCAAATTGTAGGAGACACTTAAAAAAGAAAAATCATCTGCAATTACCAGAGTATTAATCACAGTATTCCCATGAGGCAGCTAAAGTACTTTTATGAGAGCCTGAGTATTGTGATTAGTCTGTACTCCAAAGAAAGCTATATATTCCCCTTCTTGTTTAAAAACAAAAAAAAAAAAACTTCCTTTATTGGTGGTACAAAGAAAAACTTCAGTGTTAAACTAATCAGACTGTCAAATTATGAGTCAAGTCTGAAGGGTATTTTCTTTGAAAAAGAGAATTATAAAACAGAAAAAAGACTTACCCAGTATTTCTAGTGTTAAGTAAAGAAGAGAGCTCTGTGTGTTTTCAGCGTAATTTTCCAGTTCCTGGATATTACGATATGCTCTGTCATCCAAATTTTTTTCCTATAGTCAAACAAAATGCAAATAAAGTTTGATGAATTGTCAATATTTTATAAAGAAAAGGCACCATTGTTTTGGCCCTAAAGAACTAATAAAGAATAAAAAAATTAGTATATATTGTTTAGTACACAATAAGTTTAAAATTAAAATATTAAAGTCCTACACATTCAATACTTACAAATCACCCCTCAAAATAATACCTTGGGAATAATGTCAGCGTACAAATCACACAGACATGGGGTTAGTTTTAATTTTTCATTCCTTCGAAAGCCCAAGGAATCATGAGAAACAGAACTGAGTTCTCACTTAAGCACCTTAGACATTATCTTCTTAATCCTAAAAACCTCTTCCCAAAAGATAAGGAATTAATGCTTTTTCCACGTGGCAGATGAAGAAACTGAGTCACAGATACATTAAGTAATATGCCCGAGGTCACACAGCTAATAAGTGGTAGGGACAGGATTCAAACCCATATATTTTAACTGTTAAGTCCATGTTCTTAATAAAGAAAAGGTGCCTAGAAGAGGAAAGGAGAACATAACCAGCCCCCACCCCCAAAGAAACCATGTTCAATAAAGTGACAGGGATGATTATGTTACCTGATCACACTATATTCCAGAAACAGAAAAATGTACATCTCAGAGCAAGAACATCTAGCTACTTTTATAATAATACATTTACAAAGACTCTATTGCTAAGGAAACATACCCTTTCCTTTTTTTTTAATCAGAAGAAAATGGAACCAGCAATGATCCCAGGGAAAAAAATTATGTCTGATCTTTTACATTTTTAAAAAACTTGAGACTTAATTCACATACCATAAAATACATCCTTTTCAAATGTACAATTCAGTGGTAACGTATATTCACCAAGTTGTACAACCATCACCACGATCTAACCCCGAGATGTCTTTCCCGCCTCAAAAAGAAACCCTGTACCCATGAAGCAGTTACTTCCCATCTCCCCCTTCCCTCATCCCCCAGCAAACCACTCATCTACTTTCTGTCTCCATGGATTTGTTTGTTCTGGACATTTTATAAAAATGCACTGATACATGGGGCACCTGGGTGGCTCAGTTGGTTAAGCGTCTGCCTTCAGCTCAGGTCATGATCTCATGGTCCTGGGATCGAGCCCCACATTGGGCTCCCTGCTCTTCGGGGACTCTGCTTCTCCCTCTGCCCCTCCCCCCTGCTTGTGCGCTCTCTCTCTCTCAAATAAATAAAATCTTAAAAAAAAAATGCAGGGATACGATATGTAGTTTTTTGTATCTGGCTTCTTTCGGTTAGCAGGTTTTCAAGGTTCATCTGTATTGGAGCATGTATCAGTACCTGATTTTTTTTTTTTTTTTTGGTGAAAAAACTTAGATTTAGCCAGCTGGACTCAGTTTAGATGATTCCAATTTTGTTGGCAACATCCAAAGCATCACAGTCAGGAGCCAGTCGAACATATGCCTTCTTCTCTCCATCAGGCCCGATCAAGGTGTTGACCTTGGCCATGTCAATGTAGAGCTTCTTCACAGCCTGTTTGATCTGGTGCTTGTTGGCCTGGACATCCACAATGAACAGAAGTGTGTTGTTGTCTTCTATTTTCTTCATGGCTGACTCAGTAGTCAGGGGGAACTTGACGATGGCATAGTGATCAAGCTTGTTTCTCCCGGGGGCGCTCTTTCGAGGATATCTGGGCTGCCTTTGCAGACACAGTGTCTTGGGTCGTCGGAATGTAGGTGACATGCGGATCTTTTTTGTGACTGTGGACGCCTTTCAGCACCACTTTCTTGGCCTTCAAAGCCTTTGCTTTGGCTTCGGCTTTGGGAGGGGCAGGGGCTTCCTTCTTAGCCTGCAGCACCATCTTCGTAAAAGGGATTTCCAAGGCCAGTACCTGATTCTTTTTAACTGAAGAAATTATTAATAATATTGCATGTATGGATATACATTATGTTTTTATTTACTCATCAATAGACTCTGAGTTGTTCTCACTTTTGGACTGTTATGAATAACGCTGCTATGAACGTCTGTGTGCAAGTTTTGTGTGGACACATGTTTTCATTTCTCTTGCATATAAATATAGGAGTGAATTGCTGGGTCAATGGTACCTCTATGTCTAACTTTCTGAAGAACTGCCAAACGGTTTTTCCAAAGTGGCTGCACCATTTCCTATTCCCATCAGCAATGTATGAAGGTCTCTAATTTCTCTGTATCCTCACCAACACTCGTTATTGTTCATTTCTTTTATTACAGCCATCCTAATGAGTGTAAAGAAGTCATTTATTCTGGTTTTGATTTGCATTTCCCTAATGAAAGTCATTTGTAGATCTTCCTTGCAGAAATGTTTACTCAAATCCTTTGCCCAATTTTAAATTGATTATTTGTCTTTTTATTGTTGAGTTATAAGAGTTGTTTACATATTCGAGATACTTGTTCCTTATCAAATACATAACTTGCAAATATTTTCTCCCATTCCATGGGCTTCCTTTCACTTTCTTGAAATTTTTAATTTTGCTGAAGTCCAATTACCTGTTTTTTCCTTTTATTGCTTAGGCTTTTAGTATCATATCTAAGAAATCACTGCCTAACCTGCAATCCCAAAGATTTATGCCAATGTTTTTTCCTAAGTGTTTTACAGTTTTAACTCTTACATTTAGGTGTTTGACCTATTTGGAATTAGTTTCTGTATATGGTGTTAAATAGGCATCCAAATTCATTCCTTTGCATGTGGATATCCAGTTGTCCTGGCATTATTTGTTGAAAAGGCTATTCTTTCCCCATTGGATTATCTTCACACCCCTGTCAAAAAAATCAATTAACTATAAATATATGGGTTTATTTCTGGACTCTCAATTCTCTGCCATTGATCTATATGTCTATGCCATGCCAATATGCCATAGTCTGATTATTGTAACTTTGGAGCTAACTTTCTTCTTTTTCAAGATTGCTTTAGTGATTCTGGGTCTCTTGCATTTCCATATGGATTTCAGGATCAGCTAGTCAATTTATGCAAAAAGGCAGCTGGAATTTTTATAGGGATTACATCGAATTTAAAGATCAACATGGGAGACTGACCCCAGTCTTTTACTCTTAAATATCCCTCCCTACAAATACCAAATGTTATTTTCCATTAAACCAAAAAGTTATCTCTGTCTTTACCTCATAATAACAGAAACACCTTTGGTGCTTGGGTGTCTCAATCAGTTAGGCCTCTCTTTGTTTTGGCTCAGGTCATGATCTCATGATCTCAGGGTCATGAGATTGAGCCCTCCCCCCGCCCCCAACAAGCTCCACACTCAGTGGGGAGTCTGCTTGAGATTCTCTCCCTCTTCCTCTGCACCGCACCCCACCCCACATGTGCACATGCACTGTCTCTCTAAAATAAATAAATTGTAAAAAAACAAAACAGAAAACACGTGAAAAATAGATCTTTTTAGTGCCAATTAACTCCGTAGGCCAACTGAGCAATTTTTTTTAAAATGCTGAATCATTATCTCCCATTTTGGCTTGTATTATAATTACTATAGCCTATGGTTATTAATGGGTTATAGCCAAATAAACTAAACTTAACATTTTCATGACAACAGTATGTGATAAATATCAGGCTGATGAGAACACTGAGCCAACACTGTGTCAGAAAGATTATATAAGTTAGCCCAGGACAGAGAGCAATTTGCATGCTTGGTTGGACCTAGAACTCAGTTCTTAGAATGTAGTATAGTACTCCATTCACTAGAACCATCAGACTTTCCTTACTGCCTCTACTATCTGGATAGAGATCCAAATACTAGGTGTACATAAAAGTATGTGCATGACTGGGGTGCCTGGGCGGCTCCGTCGTTAAGCATCTGCCTTCAGCTCAGGTCATGATCCCAGGGTCCTGGGATCGAGCCCCGCATCGGGTTCCTGCTTGGCGGGAAGCCTGCTTCTCCCTCTCCTACTCCTCCTGCTTGTGTTCCCTCTCTCGCTGTGTTTCTGTCAGGTAAATAAATAAAATCTTAAAAAAAAAAAAAAAGTATGTGCACGACTACTCAAGTTTTGATGATATTAAGGAATTATCTGTCATTTTTTAAGGTATGATCATTTATTGTGGGTATGTTTTCTAAAAGCCTTTTTTAAATCTTTTCAAGATACATATACATTTGCAGATTGACTAATATAATATCTGGGGTTGGCTTTAAAATAATCCTGTAGGGTTTAATGAGACGAGTTGGTAGAATATAGATAAAACAAAAGTAGACATGTGTTCATAGCTAAAGCTGGGTTACAGATAAAGTATATTACACTATTCTTTCTACTTTTGTGTAAGTCCGAAAATTTCCATTAAAAAAAAACACCAAAACCCACAAAACAGTAGCAGGTAGGTGTGTACATATACGCCTCTGCCTGGGTGCTTGTGTTTGCCTGTCTGACTCAAGACACAGGGCCAGGGGGCTGAGGTGGGCGGCATGCAGTGAGGGAGAAGGGACAGAATGGCACAGTCCTCTAAAAGTTTCCTTCTTCCAAAATAGAATACACATATTAAGACAGTTCCTCCCTGAGGAATTAGCTTACAGATTAAAAAGGAAGAAAACACTTAAGACTTGAGCAATTTCAACTTACTCTTTCATCAATGATTTTCATAAGCCATCTTTTGGTCAGATTATGTCTTTTGACAGCCTAAAAAAACAAGAGTGTTGTAAATTTTTAGAAAGTACTAGAAATGACTTAAGCAGACCTGAATAAAATAAACAAACCAAATACAAAACTAGGTAAGGAAACATTTGTAATAACTCATCACCAGATAAACAGCCATGTTAAAGAAATATCAGGGGAAAAGAAAATGTCCCTAGCAAACATTTCAAAACATTTCCAAGTACAGATGATACATCCAAAACATTTCCACTAGACTTTTTTTCTTATGCTACATGATGCGTCTTGACTTCTATGCTTCTTTATCCCACATAAACTTTTTTCCATAGGATAAAAATTCTACTTAGTGAAAATAACCACTTCTCCAAACATGAAAAGAATAACTAAAGGTCTAAAGAAAATAATCCACAGGGCACAGTGTTATCTTAGCAAACAAAGACACTCAGTAGGAAAAAGCACATCTAGTGCTCAGATCATGGTCAGCAGTCCCATTTCTCTCAAAGGAAACGAGACTCTGGAGAAATGGGTGATTCCAGAGCTGGGGCAGGGGAGATTCAAGGTGATCCTAGAATATTTTACTGTGCCAGAAAATAGAAAGTGCCCCCAAAAGTGATGGGGGTGCACGTTACAAGGACACAGGAGCCAGTTTGAAAGGGCTCCCACTATCCAAATCTGGGCCAGTTTGAACACCAAAATAATTAAATATAGTAATGAATTATAAACTACTGGAAAAGATAGGAATTCATGAGTTCATAGCAATAATTAATAAACAAATAAATAAACACAGGAGATTGAGAGCCCTTCCTCATGGTAGAATGCCAAGTGCCAACCAGTAATATTGACGGAGTGCTAGAGTCTGGAAATTATCATTTTGCAATCATCAAAGGTAAAGAGTGAATCAGACAAGAACCATCAATGAATGCTAAGTTTAGGAAGAAACTGATGAGGAGGAAGATACATGCATAGTCTTAAAGTCAATTACTTTGTAAGAGGAATTATAATTATAGACTGGGAAAACCAGGCAACACCTTGACCAGGTAATGAAAATTAACAATGCCAATAAAGGACAGATGGACAAAGTGTGCCTCCAGACATGACACCCTGAGAACATGTTACCTTTACAGTATTCTGGCCAAACACACATAAACCGAATTAGTCATGAGAAAACATCAAACAATACCAAAATGAGAAATACTTTAGAACACCAGGGGGGAAGGGGCTATATACTCTTCAAAAATGTCAATGTCTTAGAAGACAAAGAGAAGCTATGGAAATGTTCCCGATTAAGCAGGTGAAAGAGACATGACAACGAATACCTGACCCTAGACTGGATCCAATACTAGAGGGGGAAAAATACTATCATAGACATTACCAGAGAAACTGACAAACATGGAACATAAATGGAAAATTAGACAGAAGTATTATATCAAAGTTAAATTTACAAAAGTCAGTAACTGTTCTGGTTACAGAAGAGCATATCCCTATTCTTAGGAAATACTCATTTAAAGTATTTAGGGATAAAGGGCCATGATGTATATAACTTCCACTCAAGTGATTCAGATGAAAATTATGAGTGTGTAAATGCACATGTTGCATGCACACACACAGAGCACACATGCACATGTAAGTGAGCACTGCACAAATCATTAACAAATAGGATAAAATGTTAACAGGTGAATCTGGATATAGCTTATAGAAGTGTTCTTTGTACTATTTTAAATTTTGCAACCTTTCTGAAAGTTTGAACTTATTTCCAAGTAAGTTTTAAAAACATTGTTTCCTTATCAAGTCAACAATGAGGTATGTTTTCATAATAAATAAATATGGTAGTGAAACAAAATCTTAGGACTATCCTATACTCCACCTAAGACTCTAAGATGTCATGATACTAAAAGTTAGCATGCTCATCAACACACATCTATGTGACAAAGGGTGGAAGCAGGGAGCACAGAGCCCATTTTGCTCAGCAGGAACCTAACAGAAGCTCCAAGTGCTGCATGGCCTTGGCTGCAAAGTGCTCTCAGCCCTGCCATTATTACATGGTAGAACTCCCCACAGGTCTCTCCCCAGTCCCAGGAATCAGCCTGGGATTCCTCAGTCATACAGAATCCTCATATTGCTTTATTTTGTACATGTCTAAGTGGAGTGAGGCATATTTGATCTTTGCAACCACCATCAAGCACCATTCCTGGTACATAAAGTACTCAAGAAATATTTAACCACTGAAAGTCAGATTCCTGTTTAGTCAAGGCTGAACCCATACTGGCTGCTGTTCCTTGACCGCAAAATATAATTCTTCCGTCTGATTCTGGGGGAAATCAGAGATCAAGGTAAAAAACAAGTACTTAATAAGAAGCTGAAAATCTGCTGAATAAAGTATCAACAATTTTGGAAACAGATGCCAAATAGAATAATAACCTTGGCTATAAACATAAATTCAAACTGCAACTAACATTAATACACGGAGAAATGAAGAAGCCCATATGAAATATATATGTAATTATAGATACGCAACTATTTTGTACCCTAAAAGCACCAATGAATCACTGTGGCAGAAAAGTGCTCTCTAAAGAACCAATGGAAGGTTTTACTGCACAGTGGCCCAAGAAGCATACGCTCCAGCAGAATGGGGAGGAGAGAACATGCAGTGGGGACAACTGCTCTGCACACTACCTGCTTCTTTCAAATATTCATATTAACTTCAACACTGGTCATATCAGAAAGCTGCCCAACAGCAATCATCCAAATTTAAGCAGCTATTAAAACTGGACAAATTGGCACATGTGTAAGCACTCTACAATTCAGATTCGTCTTCTGAGTTTTTTTTAAAGAGAGGCCAAGAACAAGATAAATTTGTGTTGAAGGAATCTCTGGTCTTCCATGATGTTTCCTGACAAACGCCAGGACCTTCGATGCAAGTCTTAGCATAAACCCCCACTGCACTGATGTTTGTGTATAAACTCATTGTGTTTCTAGGCTTTAGAGAAACTTTTCTTTAAACGGAGTCACCAAGGTTGAGGTTCTTAAAGTGAGATGAACAGAGGTAAACAACTAATCTAATACTCATAGCTTCCCATCCACTTTTTCTTCTCAGTCCCCAGTTGTGGGGGGCCTGGCTTTCCATCCTTACTGGGGCTCTGTGAAGTCAATCAGGGGCCCAGGAACAGGGTCTGCCTCTGCTGGTGGGCAGACCTGAGAAGAGGTGCAGGTCAGGTCTGTTCAGTGGCTCCGTCACAGAACCTGTCTTCTTTTTTTTTAAGATTTTATTTTATTTATTTGACAGAGAGAGAGAGAGAGAGAGAGAGAGAGCTAGAGAGGGAACACAAGCAGGGGGAGAGAGAGGGAGAAGCAGGCTTCCTGCCGAGCAGGGAGCCTGATGCGGGGCTCGATCCCAGGACACTGGGATCATGACCTGAGCCGAAGGCAGACGCTTAACGACTGAGCCACCCAGGCGCCCCCAGACCTGTCTTTTGGCACTCATGACACTACAGTGGGGACACAGATCATTGACAAAAGACACCTAATTCCCTTCCTTCAGTCATGGTGTAGCACATTTCCAAACTCTGCAGAGCTGTGCATGAAACTATTCGCTAGATCCATCTAGCTACCCAAAGAATTCTCTAGCCCATAGGTTTCCATTTTCTAATGCTTCAGATTCATCAGTGAATATGCAACTCTATCAAACTCAACAAGACAGTTTTATATTTGTGTCTGGACAATGGTGAGGGCAAGTCTCCCTTCACCAAAGATCAGTATGTGTTTTTCTACAGCCCACAGTATGGATCGGAGCACTGGAATAAGGAGGTGCTGGGCAGACAGAACAGACAATTAACCTGCCACGGCTTCAAAATCTGTGGGGCTTAATTTCTACAGCAAATATGTGGAAAATAAATACATAACTTATAACACAAAGAGACCAAATTCCTTTTTTTTTCTTTAATAAAGAAATTCACTAAAGATCTGTGCAAATTATTAGCAGATGATTTTAAATTCTTTGTCAAAACTAACAGAGCTCTGAACATTACATGATCCTAAGATTATTTTCAGGATAAATTCCCCACCGCCACTAGCCAAACTGTATGCACCAAAAGGTATGCTCAAATAACACTTAAAAATTAAAAGTAGCATTTTGTTTTTACCTTCCATAGCTCGAGGGCCACAGGCTGCTGGGGTGGGTTGTCACAGTATATGTCGTCCACTGTTTTTTTCCAAAACTCCATTCTCATCAGTCCAATTGTTTTCTCAGAGACGGAGTCCTTAACCTGTAAACGCGTTCAAAAACCTTAATAAATGCACTCTTCACAGTCTCAAAATCAGTATCTGTGACTGCATAATCACATAATTCAGCCAAAAATGAAGTTTAGTTCTTTACATTTAATTTTTCCTTGAAGCTATATATCAATTAAATTGTTGTCATTAAGAGTTTCCTAAGTAACCTGCAAATTACTTCCAATATCTTCAAGGTTTGCATTCCAAAATAAGAGATTTCTTCTAGAAATAAATTGCAAGAAAAAAACAGGGGCAGGGGGACATTTAGATTAAAAGAAATTTGATAGAGGAACCAGTTGCAGTATGTGGAGTTTATCTGAATCCTGATTTGAAGAGAGACAACTGGGAAAAATCTGAACACTGAATGTTTAATGATATTAAGGAGTTATTAAATTTTTAATGTATGACAATGGTATTATAGTTATTTTTTTAATGAGTTATCTTTTAGAGATACATACTGAAATATTTACAGATGAAAAAATTTATCTGAGATGGAGGTTAGGATGGGGTAGGTGGGGATAGAGAAGAAAAATCAAGATTGGCCACAAATTAGTAACTGGTGGAGCTGGGTGATGGGTTTATGGGAATTTATTATAATACACTCTCTAATTCTATATATGTTCAAAGTTTTCCATAATAAAATTTTTTAAAAAAATAAGTGGAAGAGAAGAAAAACAATCTTCATTGGATTAGTGATGGTAAAATTATGTCAAGTGTGGAGATAAACCTAGGAAATAGAACCAGGGGCTTTCTAGAGGAAGCAGGGAAGGAAGTAACATGTATTAAATGTCCAAGAGTATGAGGCCCTTTACTAGGTTCTGTCCCAGCGATTATCTGATCGCAGTCCTCACCACAAACCCACAGGGTCATTACCAATATACCTATTTACAAATAGAGAAACTATGGCTCAAAAAAGTAGTAGTTTATCTCATGCTCTGCATGCTCACAGCTCTTATAATGGAACCAGAAGGGTAGGCAAAAGATTATGGGTGAAGGGAGCATCTGACTACAAAGAGGCACATGAGGGAATTTTAGGGGATTGATGGAGTTTTTCTTTTTTCATGACTATGGTGGTGAATGCATTACTCTATGCATGTAGGAAACCTACAGAACTGTATACCACAAAAAGTGAATTTTACTGTATGTACATTTAAATAAACTCATTCCTTTACTAAGTAATTTTTTTCTCTTTTTTTTTTAGAGAGCACACATGCAAGCAGGGAAGGGGTGGAGGGGGAGGGAGAGAGAATCTTAAGCGGACTCCACACTCAGCGAGGAGCCCTACCAGGCTCGATCCCACAACCCTGATATCATGACAAACATTAAGTTTGTTAGCTAGTTTATTTTGGGGATTGAATTGGTTAAGTCTAAATAGCAGGGCAAAGAAATCACCAGCAGAGACCTTATGCACATCTAAGTTATAACTATTTCTTTATTGTTCAGCATTAAACACATTTTATCACCATTTTTGCAAATAATTTTTTAAGGTATTTTAATACCAGCCTGAGCCAGTTCCACATTGAAGGCCCTCAGTGCAAAAGCAGAGCTTCTGGATTCTGCGGGGAGCAGCAGAGAACATAAATAGCCTTCATAATCTCGTTTCCTATAACAAACAGGCAAAAAAAGACAGTCACTTTTCACTTTCTAAACTGTACACACACACAAAAATGCTGACTAGAATTAACTGGAAAAAAAAAACCAAGGCTTCAATTCAAAATAGGCCTGAAATTTCTTATATTTTATACTTGTTTCCTTAAAATTACAAAAATGTATCTGCCCCCAATCCCAGACCAGTTAAAAAGAATAATCTCTATTAATTTATTTGGATTTATATAGTACTTATAATTTTTATTGTTTCAGAATCACTTTGGTTTTAGTAAGAATTCAAATGACCTACTGAGGTAGAAATCAAGAAAGCAATACCAGCAAGTACTGGTATGAACTCACAGTTTTTAATACATAGACAAAGACACAGATAAGACATAAAAACAGAAAATAATATGGAGCGTGTGGGTGTGTGTGCCTGGGCATACACTTATGTTTCCTAGCAGCATCTGCTGAGAGAGCCTAGAAGCAATGGTATCCCCCAAGCCCCCAGTATCCGTGAACACACCTAACACCTAGATCTTTGGTTCCTAAGTACCATTCTCCACTGGAAGAAACTAGGGCTCACTGGAGGAGGAACTAAGTCAGGGCTGGGGCAGGGAAAATACAAGATAAGCCAGAAACATCTTCCTGGACAGAAAGTAATGAAATATTCAGAGTGGAGGGACTTGTCAAAATGACAAAGAAACTGGCCTGACAAAGTTCTCACTGACTAAGTCTGGGACAATCTGAGCATCAAAAAAAATAATGATAGGGGCGCGTGGGTGGCTCAGTTGTTAAGCGTCTGCCTTCAGCTCAGGTCATGGTCCCAGGGTCCTGGGATCGAGCCCCACATCGGGCTCAGCTTCTCCCTCTCCCACTCCCCCTGCTTGTGTTCCCTCTCTCACTGTGTCTCCATCAAATAAATAAAATCTTTAAAAAAAAATGATAGTAACAGATTGTAACAGAATGCTGTAAGCCCACACCAATATAAAAGAATGGATGAATAGGAAGAGAAGGAAACTTGACAGAAGTACAATGCCAACTGATAAATCTAGAAGACATGCTGAAAAAAATTTTAAATAATCATTGGATAACTATCAAAGTAACAATTCAGTCAAAAATCATCAATTAATATCTTAAAATGTTAAATGGGTGAAAGTTTGATAAAAACAGAATGTTGACATACCTGTGAAGAATATCCTCACAAAATACATGTTACTAATTAACCTTCTTATTAACTAAATGTACAGGGGAGAAACCCAAAAGATACCTTTTCAACAAAGTAATAAAAGGTTCACACCACAGAAATAGGATAATCAACATCATGTGCTTCCTGAAACGATACTGAGAAAAACACAGCATCGCTTCTGTAATATTCCTGCCAAAAATGTATAAATCACAAGGAAACATTAAACCCAACTGAGGAAAATTCTACATAGTAACTGGCCTGTTCTCTTCAAAAACTGTCAAGCTCATGAAAGATAAGGAAAGACTGAGAAATTGTTCAAGGCTGGAGAAGACTAAAGAGATTTGACAAATGTAGCATATGATCCTGGATGCATGAAAATCATAATCGAATAATCAGCAAAATTTGAATGGAGTCTGTGGATTCAATGGTAATACTGGATTGACTTTAATATCCTGATTTTGATGGTTGTACTATAGTTACATGGAAGAGGGCCCTTGTGTGTATTAAAAAATACACACCAAGGGACACCTGGGTGGTTCAATCGGTTGAGTGACCAACTTTTGCTTTTGGCTCAGGTCATGATCTTGGGGTTGTGGGATCAAGCCTGACGTCAGGCTCTGCACTTGGCAGGAAGTCAGCTTGAGATTCTCTCTCTCCCTCTCCCCCACTCACACGTGCACTCTCTCTCTCACTTGCTCGCTCTAAATAAATAAATAAATCTTAAAAAAAATACACACCAACATATTAAGGGGAGGGAATGGGGCATCATGTCTACATCTTATTCTCAAATGGCTCAGAATGTTAACAATGAGGGAATTTGGATGAAAAGTATATTGGAGCTCTGTGTATTATCTGTAATTTCTATCAATTTGAAATTACTTCAAAATAAAAAGTTTAAAACTATATAATCCTTATTATATACATCATAGGATGACTGCCTGTCGACAAGGCTACTTTCACTATAATACATTGGAACTTAAATATAACATTATTTCCTATAAAACAGTAATCTAAATAAAGGGGGTCCAACCTCCTTCCATGGAGTTTAGCTACTGAAATTCAGATTACTCCCACATTTCAACTGGTTCACCTTTTTTTTTCAGTTTAATTTAATTTTGTTTTTTGAGAGAGAGAAAGAATGTGAGCAGGAGGGAGGGGCAGAGGGAGAGAGAGAGAATCCCAAGCAGGCTCCATGCTCAGTGCAGAGCCCGACTTGGGACTTAATCTCACCACCCTGAGATCACCACCTGAGCCGAATTCAAGAGTTGGACGCTCAACTGACTAAACCACCCAGGCACCCCTCAACTGGTTACATTTTGTTGTCTGCCTAACAGAGAACTTAAACCTCTTCTAGTCGCACCCTTCACAATTTCCTCCAACTTCCACATAAACAAAAGGAAGCAATAATGACAAGTAACCCTGCTATCACAAAATAGCTCTACTAAAAAAATCTCACCATAAGTGGTTGCAGCTACAAAATGGACAGTGTGGGCAAAACAGCTCTATAATTTCTACTTTTAAATACATATAGATGTATTTTAAATTTTAATATAAAAGTCTCTGAATTTCAAAACTGTTTAAAACACTAGGATGTTAATATGAAACAGTGAGAAAATAGTGACTCGGAATCAAGACTACAATCTTAGTTTCCATTCAAGTAGTTGACAGAAATGATACCTGACACATCTATTTCCTAATTTGCAAAATGAGGCTTGATACCCTGTTTCATATCTCCTAAAAATAATCAATATGTGACGTACTTCAGGTTTCTTACAGGGAAATACACTAGTATGGTAACCACCTTTGGGAAGTAAGATACTCTACAGAGAAGGGTTTCCCTGTAAAGTTTTTTTTTTTTTTTAATTTTAATTTAAAATTTTTAAAATTTTGGCTGGAAATTTTTCTAAACAATATTACCAACCTCTTTACACTAAGTAAAATATACTGAATATTGGGCGCCTGGGTGGCTCAGTTGGTTGGGCGACTGCCTTCGGCTCAGGTCATGATCCTGGAGTCCCGGGATCGAGTCCCGCATCAGGCTCCCTGCTCGGCGGGGAGTCTGCTTCTCCCTCTGACCCTCCTCCCTCTCATGTTCTGTGTCTCTCATTCTCTTTCTCTCAAATAAATAAATAAAATCTTTAAAAATATATATATACTGAATATTTAACCATTTCTTCATCACTCAGGATCATTATTATAAATACCGATTATTGGTAGACAAGGGTATCTTAAGTAGCCAAACAAGGTCCAGTTATTGGAGAACTGTTCCAGATCGTGAGAAATTCCATACTATGATGGTTTTATACAGCAACAGGGCCAAAAACCTTTCATTCATTCATTCACTGTAACATTTATCCAGTGCCCACTATGCACCAGCAGTGTGCTAGACACTAAGGTACAGATTTCAGTCTGGTAGAGAGAAGCAGATATATGAAAAATAAGCACATCTGGTGCTAGGATTGCTGTGCTAGTTCTAGTTCCACGGGCTGTGCCATCAAGGCACAAAAAAGGGGTTCCCCAGTGTGGCTGTGGGAGAATGGAGAACGGGTACACTTTCAGACATCACCATTAGCACCTCTTGCCTCCTTATAGCGCTAATCCCAAGGCCTGAGGCAGCCTTGGGGTTCCTCAAAACCATACCCCCAAGAAACCTATGTAAATTAGGTTTGAGATAGTCCCAGGAACCTAGCCTCCCAGCAGAGCTCTGCCTGGCTAACCTGAACTTCTGGCCTGGTATCTTTTTCAGTATTTGGAGGCCTTACATAAGATACATGTCCAAAACAACCCTGCCCAGATCATTTCAGAGGCCAAATCCTGCAAAGATTAATGGACAATCAGAAGCTAGAAATTGTAATCTTTCTAAATTCTTCCTAAAATCTTTCTAGGGGCACCTGGGTAGCTCAGTTGGTTAAGCTACTGCCTTCGACTCAGGTCATGATCCTGGAGTCCCGGGATGGAGTCCTGCATCGGGCTCCCTGCTCAGCGAGGAGCCTGCTTCTCCCTCTGACCCTCCCCCCTCTCATGTGCTCTCTCTCTTCTCTCTCTCTCTCATTCTCTGTCTCTCAAATAAATAAATACATAAAATCTTTAAAAAAATAAAATCTTTCTAAACAAAAACAAATTTTGGTTTTTATTTAAAAACTACTACAGCAAACAATGAATCATGGAACACTACATCAAAAACTAATGATGTAATGTATGGTGATTAACATAATAATAAAAAATAATAAAAATTAAAAAAAATTAAAACTACTACTGTGCATGTGTTATATGCCAGCATTTTTATATACATCGTTGCATTTAATCCTCATAATCAGGCTATAAAGTAGGAGTAGAAATTTACAAATGAGGAAATAGCTGAATCTTACTGTGAGTAACTTTTCCAAGCGATGGACCTAGGATTAATAAACTCAGATCAGGTCTGCCTGCAAAATCCAGGCTTTTTAATAAATCCCTAGAGTCAAAAGCGTCCATTCCACTCAAATACCTATATGGACAAATTAAATATCTGCCCATTTGTAAATATATATTTGAGAAAACTGTCATGTGATACCCTAGAACAGTATGATCATTTTATATACACACTATATATGTAGTATATATATACACACTATATATGTAGAAATATGTACTACATATATGTAGTAATATATGTAATAATGTAGTATATATACTACATATATATAGTAATATATACATGTAATACAATGATCATACTATTACTTACATATAATAATACATAAGAAATTAGGAAGAGTGAGGGTGCCTGGGTGGCTCAGTCAGTTAAGCGTCCGCCTTCAGCTCAGGTCATGATTCTGGAGTCCTGGGATCGAGTCCCGCATCGGGCTCCCTGCTCGGTGGGGAGTCTGCTTCTCCCTCTGACCCTCCCCCGTCTCATGCTCTCTCTATCTCATTCTCTCTCTCAAATAAATTAAAAAAATATATATATATATATATAAAATCTTAAAAAGAAAAAAAAAGAAGGAAGAGTGATTATTCACCTCTGGATAGGGAAGGTAGGCCACTACAGGTGTCAAAAATTGCACTAGACAAGTGGATATGGGTGGTAAACATTTTGGTAACTTGTGTCTTTTTATCATCAAAAAATGGTAACTTTAAAATATATAAAAATGAATATAACTTTTTAGCAGTTTTGGCTTTTACAAGCTCTTATTGCTCTGATTTCCATGATTATCTTGTTTCAGTTATAAGTAATCAACAAATAGAGTGGGGCAGGAGCATTATTTTTAAAAGTGATTAAAAGCAAAATTCTGAAATGCTTGGGAATTCTGTTTTGTTACGCTACACTGTGCTACAATGAAATTCAAAAAAAAATGGATTTATTAGCCCAATCAAATCCTAGGTAGCTTAATGATCCTCGCACTTCTTAGAAGTTAAGACCAGGTACTTTGAGCATTTCACCACTGTTATAAATCAAAGGCAGCAGAAGGGCAGCAGGGCCTGAGCCCCTGGTCTTTGCAGCCAGGCCCAATTCCAAGGCTGGAGCCTGCCCAGATCCACTGGTCACCTGGTGACCTGATTCATCTAACTCGACTGCACACACGATTAACAGCGACTGCCATGTGCCAAGCCTTTCTGGTGTTACCAGGGTGAGCAAAATTGTCATCAGGCCTTGACTTTATGAGACTATTCTACTGATCTCAGGTAAATTCCCTAATCTCTCGAAACCTTCGTATCCTCATCCATTACATATGATGATAATGGCTTATACTGTACTCACTGTGCCCTTGCTCTGTGCCAGGCATTGTTCTAAACGCTTTAATCCTCACAACCCTACCTGGTAGGTCTTCATTTGTGCGTCACAATCTGTAACGAAGAGTAAGTAAATTACTTGTCCTTTGCATAGTTAGTGCCTGACACAGTAAGAACTCACTTAGCTAAAAATTACTAGTCGTCTGTCAAACTTTTAAAAGGTGTGCATGCAGTACGTTTAACTAGGTAAAACTTAAGTTTCGGTCAAGGTGACAGACAAAGGAGTTTTGCCACAATTCTGCGACCGGCGTGAAAGTTCCCGCGGCCTCACTCCCCGCCAGCCGGAGCGCAGCAAGGCAATGGTCCGCTCGCCCCCGCCGGCCCCGAGTCGCGCCGCGCCCTCCCGGCCCCCTCGGGCCGCTCGCTCACCGCAGCAGCTCCATGCAGTAGCGGTCGGCGCCCGAGGCGCCCGATCCGCTGGCCGCGGCCACGCTCCGCCCGGACCCTGCGGGCCCCGCGAGCCGCCGCGCGCGCGCCCCCCGGCCCCGGGGCGGCCGGCGGCGGCACAGGCCGGCAACGCCGCGCCTCAGCGGACCGCAGGCGGAGCCCAGCACGGACGCCGCCATGACACCGACGCCGCGTGCCCTCCGACCCCGCCACGCCTCCGCAGGTCCGCCCGCCCCGCTCTCGGCAGCGGGCAGGCGGCCGGGGTCGCAGCTCCGCGGGGAGCCAGGTGTCGCTGTGGTCCTCTGCAGCTGGGCCGGCGCCGCGCTCTTCTGCCTCTTGGGTTCCAGAAACACCCCGCCTAAATCCGGCGGACCCCGCCCCGGCTCTCCGCCTTCCTTCCAGGTCCTTCTGAAAATGCATTTATCGAGGTAGGAGGATAGAGGATATGTTGTTTGACAGTTTACTAGCTTAACTTAAAACTCTTAAGTATTTATCACGTGGTATGTGAGCCTTCTTTGGTACTCTTGCCCGCAGCCTTTCAAATATTAGAATATTAGGGTCTAGTTGCCAAGACCTGCCCTGGTCCAAGCCATCCCTGCCTACATCTGAATCCCAGTGATACCTGCCTGCAGATTTGCCCGGACTCTTCATGCGGTAACCAGACTGGTTCTTTCTCAAGTGTACATCTCATCATGATCCTTGCTTGCTTGACAATCTTTACTGTGGATTGGATAACGCCCCTCCATGATACGGCCTCTGTTTACTTTTCAGCCTCAACCCTAGCTGTTTGCATTTGTGACTCCACCTCCTTAAACCCGAAGGAGTGTTCCCTGTTGCCTGGACCTACGAACTCTAGCCAGTTTACCCCGCGTTAGTTTTACTCCCTGAGAGCCTGTGCAGGACCTCAGTCCCTCCTGCATAATGTTCTCTTTTCCCTCTGGGCTTCTGTCCTTTAGTTGTGACAGACACACACTAGTGTTTTCAGTACCACAATTTAAACCTGATCCATAAAAGTAAAAAAAAAAAAAAAAAAAAAAATCACTCATCTACATCTCCAGTTCTGATCTCCTGCCCAGCAAGACTTTTCCATCTAGACATCTTGCCATTACTTCAAAGTCTACCTGTCTAAAAACCAAATCAAATTACTGCCCTTCTTAGTCTCTTTATTTATCTGAACAGTATTCCCCCTCTCACAACCAGAGGAAACACTTTGGAGTCATCCTTCCCTTTTCTTCTTCTATATCTAATGTAGTATAGTTGGTCAGGTCCGTTAATTTTTTTTCCTTCATACTCACATCCATGGCTTCATAGCTGATGAGAAACCTGGACTCAGATCCTGGCTCCACTTCCTATCTCTGTGACCTTGGGTGACAGATTTACCTTATCTTGTGCCTCAGATTCCTTCCCTACGAAATGGAAATAATAATAAATCCTACCTCATAAGGTTCTTATGAGAATTAAATAAGCTAATGCATTTAAGGCACCTAGGCAGTGTCTGGCCCATAAACAGCACTTAACACAAGTCAGCTATGTAGGGAAAATATTACAAAAGACTGTTTAAAAGGAGCAAAAAGGGGTGTTTTGGTGGCTCAGTCCATTAGGTGTCCAACTCTTGATTTTAGCTCAGGTCATGATCTCAGGGTTGTGAGATAGAGCCCTGCATTGGGCTCCATGCTGAGTGTGGAGCCTGCTTCAGATTCTCTCTCTCCCTTTCCCTCTGCCCCTTGGCCCCCCATGTGCTCTCTCTCCCTCTCTCTAAAAAACTAAAAGGAGCAAAAAGATTGCTGGGTGTCCCAGTGGGAAGCTAGACATTGTTCAGGTTATTTGATTCTGTGGGGTCTTTGTGCCTTTCATCATCTTTGAGCTATTTTACAATTCCGTAAGTTGCAGGATATTGACAATAATGCAAATAATTCTTGTCCATAAATATGCAAATTATGTTCACTGTTGATTATTGTTCTATGGATATTGACCAGTTTTGTGTCTGTTAAGCAGATTTACTTAAGCATTCCTAACTGCCTATATAGTATGGTACTTTGATTACTTCTTTGAATTGGTTACAACATCTTACTGGTTCCCACATTAATTAATGAGTTAAATGAAAAAAAACTTTTAAGATTTTATTTTTGGGGCTCCTCGGTGGCACAGTCGGTTAAGCATCTGACTCTTGGTTTCGGTTCAGGTCATGATCTCAGGGTTGTGAGATCGAGCCCTGCATCAGGCTCCACACTGAGCATGACATCTGCTTAAGATTCTCTCTCCCTCTCCCTCTGCCCCTCCCACTCATGCTCGCTCTCTCTCTCTCCCCCCTCTCAAATAAATAAATACATCTTTTTTTTTTTAAGATTTTATTTATTTATTTGATAGGGAGAGACACAGAGAGAGAGGGAACACAAGCAGGGTGAGTGGGAGAGGGAGAAGCAGGCTTCCCGCGGAGCAGGGAGCCCGATGCGGGGCTGGATCCCAGGACCCTGGGATCATGACCTGAGCCGAAGACAGATGCTTAATGACTGAGCCACCCAGGCGCCCCTAAACAAATAAATCTTAAAAAAAAAAAAAAAAAGATTTTTAAGTAATCTCTGCACCCAACATGGGGCTCGAACTCACAACCCCAAGATCAAGAGTCTCATGCTCTACTGACTGAGCCAGCTAGGTGCCCTTTAAATGAAATTTTTGACATGTGATCATTTTATATCTGTATGAGAGTTGTGGTTATATAATCTTGTTAAAAATTGTTGTTTAACAACTACCATTAGATATTATTAACTTCTCTTCCATTTTATTCCCAGTACCTAGTTTCACATCTTTCTGATGGACATACTTCATTTGTTTCCTTATCTCCAAGTCAGTCAGTCTGTATTGAAAAATACCATTTTTCTAGTACTCACAAATTAATGCAAATCTAAGTAATACACACTATGAGCCTATAGATATATAAACCTTAAGGCAGAATTCCAAATAATGGCAATAGAGGAAAAATTAAGGACTTTTAAAGTTATGCTATGGATAACACCCTGCCACCAACTAACATTTATAAGAACATCTATTATTTGCTAATCTTGAAATTTATTTTTTTAGAATTATGAGCACATAAAATATTTCCTTAGTTTAATTACTTTGTATCAAAACCAATATACTTGAAGTATGCATATACTTTTATTCAGTCAAGGTTACAATCAAGGCAGAAGCTCAATGCTTAACCCCAGAATTAACATTTACAAATAAATGACCACAGAGCACAATTTGTTAACTTGGCCTTTAGCCCTGGTATTTGCTCACTATAGCCTTTTTGAGTATATGGTGATTATAACTATGCCATCTGTGTAATTATGGATGAAATATAAGAACACTTCTTTCCAAGCTTTAGCCCAATAAAAATTGTCCTATGGTTGATTGCTATATTTTATTTTATTTTTTTAATTTTTTATTTTTAAAGATTTTTATTTATTTATTTGACAGAGAGAGAGATAGCGAGAGTAGGAACACAAGCAGGGGGAGTGGGAGAGGGAGAAGCAGGCTTCCCGCCAAGCAGGGAGCCTGATATGGGACTCGATTCCAGGACCCTGGGATCATGACCTGAGCCAAAGGCAGACGCTTAACGACTGAGCCACCCAGGCGCCCAATTGCTATATTTTAAAGAATTATGCCTTATTGTTCCAGAATATTGCTCCCCCTCTCATCAAGAAGTGAGTTTCTTTCCTTATGTTAAGCGTCAGTCGGGCATTTTGGCTTTTACATGACACCTTGAGCATCTAAACGGTCTGAGAGGGTCTACACCAGATCACAGCTGGTTAAATCTCCCAGAATAAGACTACTTCACATACTTTCTCCTCCTTCTCCAAGGCCCTCAGGGATCAACTGACTTCTTAGTCCATTTTGTTTTGTAACATATTTTTCATTTTATACACACACACACATTTGCCTATATTTTCCAGATTTCCTTTAATGATATATATGTAATTATTAAAGAATATATATATATGTCTATATATATACAATTAAAGTATATAAAGTATACGTATGTATGTAGGGGAAAAATCATGCTAAAACCAGTAATTCAGACAGTTACTGTTTACATTTTGGTATTAGCTCTAACCTTTTTTGAACAAGCTTTTTGCTTGTTTTTAAATATTGCCTGTACAATATTATTTGAATAGCCAAACATGGTTATAAACATTTATTATGCTATTATTTCATTTATTTTAAAACATTTATTGGAAGTTTACTCTGTTCCTACACGGTAGCAGTTGCCCGAATTCCAGAGTGAGCAAATAGACATGCTTCATGTCCTCAAAGAGCTTATTCTTTAGTAGTAAAGATATTTACCCCCAAATCATCACAAATAAATATGTAATCATAAAATGTGGTAACTGCTATTATGTTAATAAGGATATAAATTCAGCTGCTCAAATAAAGACACAAAGTCACAGTGCTGTAAACAAGGTAAACATCCCTCTGTCACGTAGCCATTTGGGTGTAAGCAGTCTCAGATTGCATGAAGATCCCAGAGACTTAGGCCCTCTCAGTCTGGTTATTCTACTATCTGAGTCGTGTAGCCCTCGCTGGTATATCCAAAATGACTCTCTAGTAGTTCTCTATGGCAGCCAGTAGCAAGAGTGAAAGGATAAGGAGCAAAACGCCCATCTCTTTAAGGGAGAAGTCATTTTTGTGCCATGGCATATTGCAAAGTATGTGCTTCTTTAAGCATTAACTAATAAACTTGCAGTGAGTCTAATTTCAAATTTCAAAGTGGCGATGAACATAAACAATATATTAGATATCTGCAAAACAATTATGTGGTATGAAAATGTCTGATTTTGTTTGGTGACAGGATCACAGTTACTGCCAATATTTTTGTGCTTTGTTGCCTATATTCATAATTGAAGAAAATGCTAAATTTTAGTTAGCGTTCACAAAACTACAGATGTAATTTTTTTCCCATTCTAGTTCACAGGCTCCAAGAATTCTATCCACAACTTCTTTAGGTTAAGAACCTCCTGCTTTTGCCCTGCTACCTGCTGTATTTATTATATGGAAGCACCTAAGCATTGTAAGGATAAGTGTTTTTCCTCATTGTAGGGTGTTATGATGTTGCTTTCTTTTTTCCATTAGTTAAAAAATTTTTTTTTGCCCTTAGAGTAAGGGAATGAAACTTTCAAGATCTCAAGACACTATCCATTAAAAGCATCCCTAATGTCTTATTTTTCCACTTTCCCGTTCTTCTTTGTATAACCCGAAGAGCATTGTGTTAATCTGATTTTTAAAGATCTTTTTATGTGTTATGTGTTAAGGGTTTGTTTGGTATCTCACTGAAATGCTGTACGTTGCAGACCAAACTCTGCTTATATCAGGGGGATGGGACCATTGCATCCTTAGCCATTGTCACAAAATCCGTGGCGTGGTAATTTAAAATGTAAAATTGTAACATACATATGTTTGAAACAGAAATGCAAAGCGAAAAGCTGTGAAATGTCTCCTGTCTTTCGTTCTCTGTATTTATGCAACTGATTTATCATTCTGTTACTGAAGTGTGGGTTTAAGGACTCGTCTCCAGCCAGTTTGCATCTGTAATCCACCAAGATTCTGGCAGCTGCCACCTCAGTCTCTTCTCTGTATTATCAGTTTGGTTTCAATAAACTATCCAGTAATAATGAAGACAAAAAAAAAAAAAGAACCTCCTGCTGGGGGCACCTAGGTGGTGCAGTTGGTTGAGCCTCTGACTCATGGTCTTGGCTCAGGTCATGATCTAAGGGTCATGAGATCAAGCCCTGTGTGGGGCTTGGTACTGAGTGCAGAGTAGGCTTAGAGTTTCTCTCTCCCTCTCTCTTTGCCCCTCCCCACTATGCACTCTCTCTCTCTCTCTCAAATAAATAAATAAATCTTAAAAAAACAACAACAACAACAAGGGGCGCCTGGGTCGCTCAGTCGTTAAGTGTCTGCCTTCCGCTCAGGTTATGATCCCAGGGTCCTGGGATCGAGCCCCACATCCGACTCCTCTCCCTCCCCCCTCCCCCTGCTTGTGTTCCCTCTCTCGATGTGTCTCTCTCTGTCAAATAAATAAAATCTTTTAAAAAACCAAACCAAAACAAAAAAACCTTTTACTTTTAGGAAACACCCCAGAATTTGCACATATCACATCTGCCCATATCCCATTGGTCAGAATTTAGTTTTCTACAAGGGAAGCTGGGAATTAGTTTTTGGGGGTTTTTTTTAAAGATTTTATTTATTTATTTGACAGACAGAGAGAGAGGGAACACAAGCAGGGGGAGCGGCAGGCAGAGGGAGTGTGAGAGGGAGAAGCAGGCTCCCCGCCGAGCAGGGAGCCCGATGTGGGGCTCGATCCCAGGACCCTAGGATCATGACCTGAGCCGAAGGCAGCTGCTTAACCAACTGAGCCACCCAGGCGCCCCTGGGAATTAGTTTTTATTCTAGTCGGCCATGTACCCAGTTAGAAATCAGGGGTCCTATTATTATTGAAAATGAGGAGAGTGGATAGTGGGGTGCCACTAACAAAAAAAGAACCTTACACTATGAAAGAATTTAACAGGGAGTCTTAATCCAGATTATGGAGTCAGGAAAATATCTCTGAGAAAGTGACAGTTAAGCTGAGATCTGAAATGTAATTAATAATAATAATAGTGATGACACTTGTTACTTTCTGAGTGCTTACCAAGTGCCGGGCATTCTTCTCGTTTGCTACCAGTATTCATTCAATCTCACAACAACCAAACTCACTTTAGGGTGACTGTTGAGTTTTTAGCGCTGAAAGTCCTGCATCCCGGGAAACCCCTCAGTCTGGGGCAAACTGGATGGTTGTCACTGTGTTGGTACTGTTGTTACCATCCCGATTTTGCAGAAAAGGAAACCAAGGCATTAAAAGTTAAGTAAGTTGCCCCAAATTACTCAGCTAGTAACTGGCGGAGGCAAGATTTCCATCTAGGAAGGCTGCTGCAGAATCTACCTGCTTCACTACTGTATTAGTTTGCTAGGGCAGCAATAATAAAGTACCACAGACGGGGGAGGGGGATTCTTAAACAACAGAAATTTATTTTCTTACACTTCTAGAGGCTAGATGTCCAAGATCAAAGTCTCAGCAGGGTTGATTTCTTCAGAGGCGTCTCTCCCTTGACTGGTAAATGGCCCCCTTCTCCCTGTGTCTTTACATGCTCTGTCCTCTGTGTCTGTGTCCTAATATTATCTTTTATAAGGACATCAGTCATTGGATTAGGACCCACCCTAATGACCTCATTTTACCTTAATTACGTCTTTGAAAACCCTATCTCTAAATAACAGTCTCATTCGGAGGTACTGGAGGTTAGGGCTTCAAGATACGAATTTGGGGCGAACACAATCTGAGCCCATAACCACTGTTACAGTCTGCTACCAGGCACAGGTATGTGGGGGATGGGGGGTAGTGTTCCACGAGAAAGAACTCCATGTGCACACACCCTGAATCAGTAAGGGCCTAGTGCATTCAGAGAGCGAAAGCCTGCGTAGCTGGCATTTACTGAATGTGCAGGAGGGTAGGCCAAGTGAAAAGTGGAGAGGTAAGCAGGAACCGAGGGATGTGGTATGTTGTCGGCCAAGTTGAGATTTGAGGATTTTAGCTTAAGTGCACAAAGAAGCTCCTGGAGGGATTAAAACAGCGGGGTTGGGCATAATCCAACTTAGATTCTAAAAGACAGCTCTGCCGTGTCTGTCTGGAGAATAGACTGGAAACAGGGAGACTGGTTAGGAGCTTGTGGCTGGAGCCTGGGCCAGCATCGTTGGTGACTTGGACAGGCGCGGTAGTGGAGATGGAGAAAAGTGGGTGGATATCACGTGGGCGAAGGTAGCACCAGCGGAAATTGCTAATGCATAGGAGGGGTCAGGGAAAGGGTGCATCCTGCTTCCTCTACCTGGCAGAACCCTTTTTGTACATGTATCCACATTCCTCCCTCGAGGAGCCAGGCACCACCCTCAGCCCACAGAGGTACATGTTATGAATGAATCTAAGCATGAAATTTCCACTTCCATCACCAGTGAGTGGTCCAGGCCAGTGCATGTTTCCCTGCTCTGGCCAATGGCACTTATGAAAAAGTCTGCTATGGGGCTTCTGAGAAATTCTCCTCACTAATTAAGGTACAGTAAACCACTTACAAAATATTCTTGCCAAAGGTTTAACATAAATCTAGTCAAGCATCTAAATCTAATTTTGAAGTTCACAAGAAATACAAAGACAAGAGGAACAAAATAAATGGCATCATGAGGAAATATATCAGAATGATTCAAAAGAAAAACAATGCAATGGAAATCAAATTGAGGGAATATTCTAAATGAAAAGGGACCAAAGAAACAAAAACAAATGCAGTGTATGAAACTTGATTGGATTCTGGTATAAAAAAGATGAGCTATAAAATACATTTTAAGGACTACTGAGGACATTTGATCTTGGACTGAATGTTAAATGATACTAGGGAATTACTGTTGCTTTTTCTTAAGTGTGCTCTTACTGTGGATCTATAGGAGAAATATTTATTCTTAGGAAATATAGGCTGATGGGGGGCCTGGATGGCTCAGTGGGTTAAGTGTCTGACTTCAGCTCAGGTTATGATCTCGGGGTCCTGGGATCGAGCCTCATGTCGGGCTTCATGCTCAGCGGGGAGTCAGCTTGGCCCTCTTGCTCTGCCCCTCCCCCTGACTTGGGCGCTCGCTCTGTCTCTCTCTCTCTCAAATAAATAAATAAAATCTTTAAAAAAAAAAAAGAAAGAAATATAGGCTGAATCATGTAGGGGTACAGTGTCATGATGTCTGCAACTTATTTTCAAATGGCATAGGACAAAGAGCGAAGGAGAGAGATTAAGCAATTGCGGCATGTGGCAAAATGTTATCAGTTGTTGAATCTAGGTGGAGGGTATATGGGTCGTCATTACTACTCTCAGCTTTTCAGTATGTTTAAAATTTTTCAAAATGAAGAGGTGAGGGGGCAGAGAGATGCCAGGAAGACACCTACCTCTTCTCCCTCTAGAGGTCGTCAGTTCTGAATGCAACACCTGTAACTGAAAAGCAGCCGCCGGCCGCCATGTGACCATGACCATGAGGGAGAGTAGCGTGCCCATCTGGCTGAACCGCTGCCCCGGCTCTGGGGCCCTGCTGACATTAGCAAGTAGCTGCATTTTCAACCAGTGCAGCTTCCTTCCTCCCAACTCTCTGCTATGTGAAACAATCCATATTCCTTACTACTTAAGCATTTTGGGTTGAGCCATTATCTCTAGTAGAGACGCGAAAAAGCCTAAACACAGCTTAGTTAGGGAGGCAGCAGGGAAGCCTGGAGACCATGGTGGTAGAGGTATAAATCATAATTTGTATGCAGTTTTGTTCTTTGCTTGTTAAAATATAACATGAATTTTCCCGTACCATTAAGATTTACTTACAGACATTTTATGATGCGGAGATTTACTTATAGACATTTATGGTGCGGAGTAAGTAATATGTTCCTGTGATAGGTTAAATAGTGGCCACAGATTTTTTTTTTTTTAAGATTTTATTCATTTTTTTAGAGAGAGAGACAGCATGAGCAGGAGGGGCAGAGGGAGGGTGAGGGAGAGAATCTCAGGCAGAGTCTACGCTGAGCACAGAGCCTGACTTGGGGCTCTGTCCCAGGACCCTGAGATCATGACTCAAGTCAAAACCAAGAGCGGGACGCTTAACCGACGGCGCCACCCAGGTACTCCTAAATAGGGCCACAAATATCTTGCAGCTACTCTCATCAAGAGGTAGAATCTGTTCCCCACCCCTTGAAGCTGAGCTGGGCTTTTTCTGAAGCACAGTTAACAGTCAGTGTTACATTAGTTTCAGTCGTACAACAACATAATTCAATGATTCTCAATGGTTCTCACCACGGTATGTGTAGTCACTATCTGTCACCATACAGCATTACAATATTATTGATTTTATTTCCTATGCTGTAGTTTTCATCTCTATGATTCATTTATTTTATACCCGGAAGTTTGTACCTCTTAAACCCCTTTATCTATTTCACCCATCCCCCCCATTGACCTCTCCTCTGGTAACCACCAGTTTGTTCTCTATTTAAGAGTCTCCTTGGTTTTTTGTTGTTGTTTACTTGTTCGTTTTGCGCTTTAGATTTCACATATAAGTGAAATCATGTGGCGTTGGTCTTTCTCTATCTGAAATCTGAGCTGTCTGACATTTGCTTTGACCAATAGAAGATAGCAGAAGTGACATTGTGCAAGTTCCAGAGCGTTCCAAAAAAAAAAAGCAGCTTCTGCTTTCCCTGTCTTGAACACTTCTATGAGTCCTCCATGTAAGGAAATTGGTCTAACCTACGAGAGGATTAGAGGTCACAGGGAGGAAAACAAGAGCCAAGACCAACTGGCAGCCATGTGAACAAGGCCAACTTGGACCTTCGGGCCCACCACATCTCCCAGCTGAATGCTACCATGTGACTGAGGCTAGGTAAACAAGCAGAAGAACCACCCAGCCAAGCCACAGAACCAGGAGAAATATTAAGTCATTGTTGTTATGTAGCAACTGATTATTAAAGCAATTTCCATGGTATAAAAAATTTTAAATATAAAAATACACAAGTGAGGACTCAAAGAGATATTTGTACACAGATGTTCTTTGCAGCATCATTCATGATAGCCAAGGGGTAGAAGCAAACCACATGTTCACTGATGAATGGATAAAAAATATGGTCTATACATACAGTAGAATATTATTCAGCCTTAAAAAGGAAGGAAATTCTGGGCGCCTGGGTGGCTCAGATGGTTAAGCGTCTGCCTTCGGCTCAGGTCATGATCCCAGGGTCCTGGGATCGAGTCCCGCATCGGGCTCCCTGCTCCTTGGGAGCCTGCTTCTCTCTCTCTCTGTCTCTGTCTCTCATGAATAAATAAATAAAATCTTTAAAAAAAAAAAAAAAAAGGAAATTCTGACACAAGCTATAATGTGAATGACCCTTGAAGACATCATGCTAAGTGAAATAAGTCAGTCACAAAAGGACACACACTATATGATTCTTCTTATATAAGGTACCTGGAGGAGTCAGATTCACAGAGATAGAAAGAATAGTGGTTGCCAGGGCTGTAGGGAAGCAGAGGGCAGTTATTTTCCGATGGGTACAGAATTTGAGTTTTGCAAAATGACAAGAATTCTGGAGCTGGATGGTGGTGATGGTTGCACAACAGTGGGAATGGACTTAATGATGTAGGACTGTACACTTAAAATGGTTATGATGATAAATTTTATTATATATATTTTACCACAATTAAAGATACCAGTGAAAATGTTTCTCCGACCCATTCCATATCTGCCCATCTCCTCACTCCCCCATAACCCCTAGGTAACCATTATCATTAGTTAGTATGTATCCGTGGTAGCTTAAAAACCATGTCCACAAATTCTATAGTACTCCTTGCTCGGAGAGATTAGGCTTAATTTCCCTCCCCAGGAGCATGAAGTGGATTTGCTTCTAACAAATAGAACAATATTCCACTTCTGAGATGAGGTGATGAAAGGTCTGCATTTTGCCATCTTAGGATGCCCACCCCCACCCCACCCATCACTTGCTCTGTGGGAAGCCAACTGCCATGCTTGTGAGCAGCCCTAAGGAGAGGCCCATATGGCCAAGAACTGAAACTTCCTGCCAGCCATCACGAGTGAGCTTAGTAGTGGATGTTCCAGCCCCTTCAGATGACCACAGCCCCAGCTGACGCTTCCTTGCAGCGTCATATACAAATATGAATATGAATATAGATTTTATTCTCTCCCCCACCTTTTTACATAAAAGATAGTATATTATTCACATTATCATAATTTCTCTTATAGGTATTTCCATAGTGAGTTTTACCATTTTTTATAGGTACATACTGGTTAATTTAACTAGTTTTCTAGTGGTAGACAATTGTTTTTCTCTATTCATTTCCTATGACAACTGGTGCTTAAATTATTAGCTTTGTACCTTATTTTTGCATGCAAATGCATAAATAAATTCCCAGAAGTAGAATTTCTTTTTTTTTTTTTTTAAAGATCTTATTTATTCATTTGACAGAGAGAGGGACAGGGAGAGAGGGAACACAAGCAGGGGGAGTGGGAGAGGGAGAAGCAGGCTTCCTGCTGAGCAGGGAGCCCGATGCGGGGCTGGATCCCAGGACCCTGGGATCATGACCTGAGCCGAAGGCAGACACTTAACAACTGAGCTACCCAGGGCCCCCCCCCCCAAAGTTATAATTTCTGGGTCAAAATTATGATTTTGATAGATGCTGCTAAGTTCCCTTCATAGGATTTATGGCATTTTGCACTCTTACTAGCTGTGAGAGAACCCAGTTCTCTGCGGCCTTGCCAAAAGATTGGACATTTTTGCTAATTGGATAAGTAAAGTAGTATTTCCATTTAGTTTCAATTTGCATTTCTCTTATTAAGAGTGAAGATGAGGGGCATCTGAGTGGCTCAGTAAATTAAGCATCTGACTCTTGATTTTGGCTCAGATCATGATCTCAGGGTCCTGGGATCCCCACCCCCTCCCCGGCCACCCCGCATTGGGCTCCACACTCAGCAGGGAGTCTGCTTGAGGATTCTCTCTCTTCCTCTCCCCCTGCTTAATCCTCCCCCCTCAAATAAATAAATAAATCTTTTTAAAAAATTCTCTATCTCCCTCTGCCCCTCTCCTCCCTCCCTCTCTCCCTCTCTAAAAAAAAAGTGAAAATGAGAATCTTTTCATAGTTTAAATTATTCTTATATCCTTTCCTATGAACTGTCTTTTACATTTTACATCTTTAAACATTTTAACTTAAAACACGTGTCATTTATTTGTCAATATTTTAAAAAGAACACACACATATATATATGTATATTTTAAGTAAACTCTATGCCCAACATGGGGCTCAAACTCAACCCCAAGGTCAAGAGTCCCACACTCTACCAACTGAGCCAGCCAGGCACCCCTATTTGCCAATATTTTGACATAGAGCCAAAGCCTTTTCTTTGAGCCTGGTACCCTCACTGGGGATCCTTGCTATCTCTTTTTTGCATAAATCACACCTATAATGTGTTATCCACAATTTCAAATTTCAACTTCTTTAAAGTGGCATGAAATCTTAAAGAGTCTTGAAAAGGACATCCGGTACAGAATTCTTCCATATTCTTTTTATTTTTTTTTAGTTTTGGGGTAGAATTTAATGATTCATCAGTTCCATATAACACCAGTGCTCATTACACCAAGTACCCTCCTTAATGCCCATCACTTAGTTACCCCATTCATCCATCTCCCCTCCAGAAATCTTCAGTTTGTTTCCTATAGTTAACAGTCTCATGGTTTGCCTCCCTCTCTGTTTTCATCTTATTTTATTTTTCCTTCCCTTCCCCTATGTTCATCTGTTTTATTTCTGACTTATTTCGCTTAGCATAATACCCTCTCATTCCATCCACATCGTTGCAAATGACAAGATTTCTTTTTTTTTTTTTTTTTGGATGGCTGAGTAATATTCCATGGTGTATATATACCACATCTTCTTTACCCATTCATCTGTCAATGGACATCTGGGCTCTTTCCATATTTTGGCTACTGTGGACACTGCTGCTATAAACATTGGGGTGTATGTACCCCTTCAAATCACTGTATTTGTATCCTTTGGATAAATACCCAGTAGTGCAGTTACTGGGTCATAGGGTAGCTCTATTTTTCACATTTTGAGGAACCTCCATACTGTTTTCCAGAGTAGCTGCACCAGTTTGCATTCCCATCAACAGTGTAAGAGGGTTCCCCTTTCTCTACCTCCTCACCAACATCTGTTGTTTCCTGAGTTGTTAATTTTAGCCATTCTGACTGCTGTGAGGTGGTATCTTATTGTGGTTCTGATTTGTATTTCCCTGATGCTTAATAATGTTGAGTTTTTTTTCACTTGGCTGTTAACCACTTGGATGTCTTCTTTGGAGAAATATCCGTTCATGTGTTCTGCCCATTTCATGACTGGATTTTTTCGTTTTTGAGTATTGAGTTTGATAAGTTCTTTATAGATTTTGGGCATTAGCCCTTTATCTGATAAGTCATTTGCAGATATCTTCTCCCATTCCATAGGTTGCCTTTTAGTTCTGTCAACGGTTTCCTTTGCTGTGCAAAAGCTTTTTATCTTGATGAAGTCCCAGTAGTTCATTTTTGCTTTTGTTTCCCTTGCCTTTGGAGACGTGTAGAGCAAGAAGTTGCTGAGGCCAAGGTCAAAGAGGTTGCTGCCTGTGTTCTCCTCCAGGGTTTTGATAGATTCCTGTCTCACATTTAGGTCTTTCGTCGATTTTGAATTTATTTTTGTGTATGGTGTAAAAAAGTGGTAGAGTTTCATTTTTCTGCATGTTGCTGTCCAATTTTCCCAACACCATTTGTTAAAGAGACTATCTTTTTTCCATTGGATATTCTTTCCTGCTTTGTCAAAGATCAGTTGACTATAGAGCTGAGGGTCCGTTTCTGGGTTCTCTATTCTGTTCCATTGATCTATGTGTCTGTTTTTGTGCCAGTACCATACTATCTTGATGATTACAGCTTTGTAATAGAGCTTGAAGTCTGGAATTGTGATGCCTCCAGCTTTGGTTTTCTTTTTCAACAGTACTTTGGCTATTAAGATACCTAGGAATAAACCTAACCAAACAGGTACTCTTTGTTTGTACTCTGAAAACTATAGAACACTTAGGAAAGAAATTGAGGAAGACACAAAGAAATGGAAAAACATTCCACACTCATGGATTGGAAGAACAAATATTGCTACCCAAAGCAATCTATACATTCAGTGCAATCCCTACCAAAATACCATCAACATTTTTCACAGAGCTGGAACAAACAATCCTAAAATTTGTTGGAACTAAACTGTCATTTCTTAGGGTTGCCCACTTTTCTACAGGTTACAGGCCTTCCATATTGATTTATAGGAGCTCTGTGTACATGAGGGAGATTAGTCCTATGTCTGGGACATAGATCACAACTTTTTTCCCAGTTTGTTTTGGCTTTGACTTTTCTTGTAGAATCTTCCCATGTAGAAATTTTAGAATATATTTTTATATAGTCAGACTTAATATTTATTTTTATGTCTTCTGGATTTTGAATCATCATTATAAAGACCTTCCCATTTAAAAAACTTTTTAATCTTTGTTTTCTTCTAGTACTTCTATAGTTTTAATTTTTATATTTCTTTGTCTTTCTTGGGTTTTTTTTGGAGGGGATAAATGTTGCACAGACATGGATCCAACTGTTTTCTTTGTATCTTTCTAGTTGTCTTGACATCATTTACTCATGGGTCCACCTTTTCCCCTTTGACTTAAGATGCTTCCTTTTCCATGGAATGAACTAATGTATGTATTTGGTGTCTATACTGTTCCGCTTGTCTCGCTATTAATATTCTAGTACTGTACTCTCTTAACTATTGCATAAAATATATTTTCATATATATGTGGTAATACTGGTCTTTCTCATTGCTCTTCTCCCTTGCCAGTGTTTTCATGGCCATTCTTGTTTATTTTTCCATTTGACTTTTAGGGTCAGTTTTTCTATTGAAAAAATTCTGTAAGTATTTTTACTGGAATTATGTTAAAATTATATCTAACTTATGGAAAATAGGTATTTTTATCATATTGAGCCTTCATAAACTTTTTTTTTAAAGATTTTATTTATTTATTCATGAGAGATAGAGAGAGAGAGAGGCAGAGGCAGAGGGAGAAGCAGGCTCCCCGCAGAGCGGGGAGCCCGATGCGGGACTCAATCCCAGGACCCTGGGATCATGACCTGAGCTGAAGGCAGACGCTTAACCGACTGAGCCACCCAGGCGTCCCCATAAACATTTTTTTAAAGATTTTATTTATTTGAGAGTGAGAGAGAGAAAAGCAGACTCCCTGTTGAGCAGAGAGCCCAACTCAGGGCTCAATCACAGGACCCTGAGATCATGACCTGAGCTGAAGGCAGACGCTTAACCAACTGAGCCATCCAGATGCCCCCATAAACATTTTTGATGGTACTATTATAACTTACCTTTAATGTTAGATTTAACAGCATTGATTTAACTGTGCTCTTATTTGATCCTTATGTTTTCCCCAATTTTTGATTTTATAAATAATTCTTAGATGAACCACTGTAGTTTAATCTTTGTCCATATCTGTGATTTTATTACCTTGTGATAAATTCCTAGAAGTAAAATCACTAGTCAAAGGCTGTGAACTTTTGGGGCACCTGGGTGGCTCAGTCGGTGAAGTGTCTTCCTTTGGTTCAGGTCATGATCTCAGGGCCCTGGGATCTAGCCCTGTGTTGGGCTCCCTGCTCAACTGTGAGTCTGCTTCTCCCTCTCTCTCTGCCTCTCCCCCTGAGCTCTTGCGCGCTTGCCCGCACTCTCTCTCTCTCACTCTCTCTCTCTTAAATAAATAAATAAAATCTTCAAAAAAAGGGGGGGAGGCTATGAACTTTTGAGATACCTGACATTGCCAAAATTCTCACCAAAGAAATTATGTACTCCCACAAAATGTGGATGAAAGTGATAGATTTATTAAATTTTTAAAAAGTCTTGGTACCCTAAAATGTAAAAGGTGTTATCTTGCTTTTAATTTTCATTTATTTGATTATTAGTGAGGTGGGACATTTTTTCTTTACTACATATTTGTATTTGATTTTCAGTGATTTATTGTCAATATCCTTACTCATTTTTTTGTTAAAAACCTAGTAGCTTATTTCAAAGTATAATTTTTTTCTTACCCATTTTTTGAAAGATTTATTTATTCATTTGAGAGAGAGAGAGCGCGCATGCACGTACATATATGCGCACAAGCGGGGAGAGGGGCAGAGGGAGAGAATCTTCAAGCTGATTCTCCGCTGAGTGCCTGATCCCACAACCCATGAGATCATGACTTGAGCTGAAACCCAGAGTCGGGTGCTCAACCGACTGAGCCACCCAGGTGCCCCTTTCTTTACCCATTTTAATACTGATGGTCTTAATGTTTTTCTTTTTGAATCGTATGAGCTTTTATATATTAAGACTATCAAATCTATTAAGTCTTATCATATTTGTGTCAAATACTTTTCCAGTTTGTTATTTTTAGTTGTTTATAACATGTTTTGTTGTGTGCAATTTTCTTTATTTAAAAGACATATATAGGCACTGACTAAATAATACAGAAACATGTATAGTAGAAAGTGAAATTTCTCTTTGCTTTCACTTCTGCTAAGGGATATGTGTGGTGATGTTTTTTTGACATTCAAAATTTTAAGCTTTTTTTGTTGTCAAATATATGTAACTCTTCCTTTGTTAATTTCTTCCATCAGTTTATGCTTAGAAAGACCTTCCCCGTACTGAAATCAGAGATGAAGGGGAGCCAAAATGAGTATGGAGAAACCAGTAGGTGGGATATTGAGGTTGTCTGGGCAAGAGATTATTGTGGCTTGGACTGGGATGGTGGTAGTGGACATAAAAAGAAGTGGACAGATCAATATATAATTTGGAGGTCAGCTTGCTGACAGACTGATGGGAGGAAAGTAGTGGAGAAAAGAGAGAACTAAATATTGGTTCCTGAATTTTTGGCATATGCACCTGATGGAATGGGGTATCTTTTTCATTCCTGAGCTGAAGAATGTCAAGTCTTTATAGGGTGATGGAGGACATTTTGGTGCATGATACTTTCCCAATGTTATTCATTGACATGTGATCCCCTCCCTTGCAGGGTACTTAAATACAAGCTGACATATCCCTCAACTCTCTGTGGCTGCCCTTGGTCTATTTTATTTTATTTTATTTTTTCACCTGCCATGTTTTAATGGGCCTGCCTACTTGGTAGAAATGTTCTTTTGTGTTTACGAAGTGTTCTTGAGTTTGTCTTGTGTTCTCATTGATGACTCCTACCTGTGTACTAATATGGGCCAAGGTTTTCCATTCCCTAGTCAGTGGGAGCTATTTCGGGCACTGGAGATCACAAACAGGGGCGGGGAGGTACTCCTCAGTGCTTTCTGCTGTTATCAGATTGTTGCAAGGAGGGCCCTCAGGCAGTTCCTGAGGGCTGGTGCTGTGTAACTCACCACCTCCTTTTATTTCAACATAGGGGTCATCAAAGGAGAACCTAGTTTATGAGTGTGTGGCCTGGAATAGCTAGTTTGGAACTCATCAGTAAAAACACAGTCAGCAGGTTTGTTGTTGTTGTCCTTATTGTGCTGAACAGTGCCCAGTGAAGCTTCTAGTCCTCCTTGAACTCCACAAACAGGTTCGGAGGACACCATCATTTCAGTACATCACAGCAACGTCAGAGTCCCTACCGTAGGGGCACAAAGAAAGGTCTTTGCCACTGACCCCCCACCCTCTATAGTCAGTCCAATGCCTGCGTCTGACCGCTCTCCCTTAATGACCCAGGGAAGCGCTCTCTAACTCCCTGCCAAAGGGACACACACCTAGTTGTTTTTCTGAGAGTGACAGTGGCTTCCGTGGAGCTGTGCTGTGCACGTGCTTCCTCCCGATTCTTCTAGCAACCAGCAGAACATGCCAACAGAGGGAAAGGTTCATTCGAGTTAGAAATTGTGGTCCGCGGTCTTTGAACAGCTTTTCTGGGCAAAACTAACTGATCCTTCTAGGGAAATAAGCAGTCTCGGTCTTTAAAAAATTACATTCTAGCTGATCCACAATTCTGTTGCATAATCAGAGGTCACACCTGCAGCCAAATTAAATATGTTTGTCACTAAGGATATTTCCATCTGGCAAACAAAATACCGTGGTATTATACTGCTCCCTCTTCCTGGAATGTCCTTGTGTGCTGTATCTTCAAGGAGGCCATTTGGCCGTGTTCCCAACTCCCTGGCCTTTGACCAGCCACCTCCTGCCTCTGCAGACTCCCAGGAGAGCTATGTGGGGGCACAGTGCTGGCAAGTGAACACTGTTTTTTTTTTTACACTGTTTATACGAGCCCCACTGCCGAGCTTGTCTGGATCACTTCAAAGACAAAAAGAGACATACCCAACAGAAATGGTTCGACCCAAAACCTAGATCAAAGTGCTGAAGCTGCCGTCCAGGTTTTCCTGAGGCTGAGGCTGCAGGAAGAGACTCCCTAGCTTATCCTTGTCATCAGGATCCCAAATGCCCTTTTCCCACCTCCTGAACTTCTACTCATTCTAAGAACCCCAGTTCAGAAGCCTCTTCCTTTCTGAATTTTCCTTGACCACAGCCCCATCCGAGAAAAATGAGTGGTTCCTTCATTTGTGATCCTGTGTGTGTTTCTCTTTGCTCACTTTACTAGGTCTTGCTGTAGTAATCTGTTTATATGGCCTTCGTCCCAGACACCAAAGGTAGACTCTGTCTTAGTCCTCTTTTTATTTCCAGCACCTGGCCAAGTGCCCAGCCCTGCGAGGTGCTCACTGTAGTGTGCTGAAAGCCACGTTTTTTGGCACCAGAAACAAGGCACCTGGTTGTACAGTATGTGCAGGGCACAAACAGGCCGGGCCCAGGGGGTGAGTGGGGCTGCTGTGGGCTGGTGTGGGGCTGTCTCTGAGGAAAGGGGGTTGATCTTTTCCCCCACAGAGTCACAAGCTAGCAGGGCTGTATGAGCCCAGAGGGGGGGACCTCCTAAATTGCACCAAGATACTACATAGACTTGCAATCTTCCTAACTGCAGACCCAGGCAAACCAGACCCAGCAGAATGGCAGAATATGAAGAAATTCAAGCTTGAAAGGAATAGCTTCCCTTGTGAAAAGTTTCCACGACTCATCTAATAGGCAAGCCTTATAGTTATCTGATTTTAGAGAACTTACCATCAGGTATGGATAAGAGGAATTTGAATGCATTGTGCTTTCAATGTAGTGTACCTATCCTCAAATAAAATTTAAAAAATGTACACAGTTATACAATTTTAGACCTGAAAGTTATCTATTGATTTTTTTTTTTTTTTTTGAGAATTTAATACTCTCTATATGCTCAGTACGGACTAGGTACTAGAAACTGTAATAAAAATTGGCTGATGTCAAATACCTATTTAGTGGCAGGTTTTTCATTTGCTAAAAGAGCATCTACCATACAATTCCATCAGAAACAAGAAGAGGCAAAGTGGTCACTATGTTAGTGCAATTGGAGTTTTATCCATCTCGCTCTTTGGTTCCCACGGTGACCTTATATTGCCAATTTTTCAATGCAGAAGCTGTCATTTCTTTAGTTTTTTTCCCCCACTTTTCTATGTTCATGCCCATCTACTGAAAACAGACAGTCAGCCGTTTGGGGGATATCATTGCTAGATTGAGAACACCTTGAGGAAAGGAAATAAGTCTCAAACTTACTTGTTTTTCTCCCGTGGCTTTTATAGCATACTAAGTAGTTGTTCAATAGATCTTTTTAAAATGAAAGGAATGAATGAAGGCACTAATGAATGAATAAATAGGAGGTAACAACAAGTAACAAGAAGCCTTACACTTTATCTGTGATTTTTATTTAAAAATTCGGAAACGTCAAAATATTAACATTTTCCAAATCAGGGTGGTGGATATATGAGTACACATTATGTTACTCTCCATGATGCTTTTCATTTGAAAATTCCTACAATATTTTGAAAAACCAAGATGAATGATAGGGGTGATAGCAGTATGACAAAAGTGCCTTTCTTCAAGTATCTCATCACTTAATTAGGGAATTGTTCCAAGTACACATGATTGCCGAAGTGTATTGGGCTGTACATTTTTAGGAGTTGACTGGTAGGGGGAGAAAAAGGCAGCAAATAACTCTGGAACTAGAAAAGCAGGAATTACACTACTTGTCCAGTTGTCAGGGCATCTTAGGAATCAGCAGATAAGCACTTTGGAATATTTTAATACATATCCAGCCTCTATGAATTATGAAATATGGTCAAGAAGAACTGGATCAATCTAGGCGACATGGTGTTAGCTAGCTCAATACCTGGGGGTTGGTAGAAATCCTGTAGAGAATTCTGGCAAAGTATCTTTTCATCCTTCAGGTCAATTCTACTCTTCCTCTTCTCCATCCTACTCTCTTCCTGGAAGGTTGACCTGTATGGACCACATCAGTGGATGCTCATGATTTCTGCCTTCTAGTTGGGTTCAGTTAGAAGTCAAAGGGAAGAAGGAGGAAAAGAGGTCAGATTGCTTGATCCCTTTGTTCCCTTTCTTTTTTTTTTTTTCCTAAAGATTATTTATTTGAGAGAGAGAGCACGCATGCAAGTGTGGGGAGGGGCAGAGAGAGAGAATCTTCAAGTAGATTCCTCACTGCACACGAAGCTTGACACGGGGCTGGATCTCACAACCCTGAGATCATGACCTGAACCAAAACCAAGCCGACTGAGCTATCCGGGCGCCCCCACTTGTTCCCTTTCTATAAAGTTGCCTCCTGCTGGCTATGTCTCTTGACTGAAGGTCATTGCTCCTCTCTGATACAGAGTGGCAACTCTACATGACTCTCTGACTCTCTGTAGATAGATAGATAGATGATAGATAGATAGATAGATAGATAGATAGATAGATAGATAGATAGAT
>NW_023270415.1:41872519-41907442 GCF_011800145.1 Mirounga leonina | reverse complement strand
GATAGATAGATAGATAGATAGATAGATAGATAGATAGATAGATAGATAATCTTTGCCTCTTAGGTCCAGTAACCATCTTTTCTCATCCCTGTGGACTTATGTATTAAGAGCTCATATACACACACCTTTGAAAACAGTCCCTTCATATTTAAGACACCCCAAATTAGCCCCTTCTGAGTGTACCATCTATTTTCTGTTTGGATCCTGATTGATCAAGGGCCTGGACTATGACATCCAAGTTTTATGTCCTCCCCAGTAGTTAGCACCCAGGCTTCTGTCCTTCACTTAGCAGATGCCAGAAGAGAACTTTAGAGAATTACCTGTAAATACTAACCTCCTCTCCATAGCTGGTGTCCTCAGCTCTTTCTAAATCCTTTCATCCTCTTCTTTCCTACCATGAAGTTATGGAAACAAGTGGTAAATGACTGAAAAACATTTGAAAATATGTTGCCAGCATGAAATAATTACAATCATCCTTTCATCAATTCCATTTTTGATCACTTTTGGTCTCTTTGCCATCTTTGTATACTAAAACATTAATATATAAAAATTATAATCAGTGGGGGGAAATCTAAACATTCCATCTACTATGTAATGATGCAAAGGGAATGTGTGTGATTTAGTTAATTTGAAATATCATGGAAAGCAACAAACAATAGATATGGTAAGCATCTGGGATAATGTCCCTGGGCCTGGGCAGGGATGTCTGGTGATATCTGAAACTCTTTAAGGCCTTCGCACATACTGTTCCTTCTGCCTGGAATACTCTCCCTTCCCCTCCCACTCTTCATCTGGCTTAGGAAATTCCTATTTATACCTCAGCATTCTGCCTAAATGGCACAACCTCAGATAAATCCCTGATCCCAATCTAAATTAACCTCCAACCTCCTATTAATTTTCTCTTATAGAACCCAGTTCTTTTCCTTCTTCATACTTATCACAATGTAAGTATATATTTATTTGTGCGTTCATTGTCCAATGTCCATCTCACCCATGAGGACGGGAACCAGGTTTGTTTGGTTTCCCCACTATATTTGTAATTCCTGACATAATACCTGTCAATATTAGGGGCCAATCTATATCTGTGAAATAAAGGAATACACAAAGTTCTTAGGAAGAACCATGCATTTGTGAATCATAACTCCATTTATACTAGTTATCAAAGGTGAATTATTTGCTTGCTTTAAGCTCAAGAGTGTGCCATAATGAGGACTATTGGATATCGTTCTTTAGATAAAATAAATGTATTTATATATCTGTTGTAGATTTGCATTTTGTGAGTCATATTTTGTTCCAGGAAGCCAAAAGTCCAGCCGACTTTCCATAAATAGTCTTTAAAAAAAAAAGTTCTTAAAGTTATAAATGACTAGCTTTGTAATTAGATGTACTAGGCATCTTAGGGGATGCCTGCTGTTTTTGCCTGCACAGCTTCTTTTCCCCCTTCCTTAGGTTAGAGAACCAAGGGCCACCAAGTATGGTCTCTTATGGATTGTGCACTGCAGCGGGTCCCATTCATATAGACATTAACATGAATCAGAGTTCTGAAGCTGTACAACTTTGTGGCCCTGATATAACTCTTTTCTTTTGGTAAATGCTCCTCATCCACTTAGTTAGTCCAACCTGTGGGTGTGCTTCCTTGCCACAGAAGTAGACATGTGATCTAGGCCAGTTAGTCAAAGAACTGTCTCAAGAAACCACCATTGATTATTGTAGGACTAGGTTCATGACCAAGGGAGCCAACCAGCATTCTTTGGGGGATTATGTGAATGGTAGGAGAGAAAGAATCTCTCCTGGGATATCTAATATTAAGAAGCATGAAGTCTAGGGCTGCTAGTGGTTCTTTTGCCACATAATAAAAGCTTACCTGCAAATAAAGTCAACATAGAGGAAAGGAGAACTGAAAGAAGGAGAAAAGGAGACAGATTACTGATGATAAGGGTTGATCCCCAGCTCTGCCTAAATTACTCATGGGCTTTTTGGTTAAGGGAGCTAATAAGTTCCCTCCCTTGCTTAGGAGAGTTTGAGCTGAATCTCTGTCACTTGCAACCCCAAGAGTCCTGGCTGACACATGCATAAGCGAAACCATAAATCAGGAACTTGGAACTTGTTTTCTGCTTAACAGAAAACTACATATGCTACTTTTGACAATGGTGTCATTTCTCTGCCCACAGCCCTCCAATGGCTTCTCATCTTACCCAGGGAAGAAAGCAACTATCCACACATGACCCGTTGGTCCCTACGTGGTCTAACCTTATCTCCCCCCACTTTCCTTCACTTTGCTCACTATGCTTCAGGAACTCTGACCTTGGCAGTCCTTACACTTGCCACTCATGTGCTCCCACCAGAAGGTATTTGTGCTTGTTCTTCCATCTGCCTGGTCTGTGCTTCTCCCAGTTACCTTCTTGACTACATTCTGTTCTCTTTTCATATGCAAATTTCCCTCATCACTCCATCTAAAATCTCACTTTTCCTCTTCGGTATTAGTTTCCTAGGGCAGTCATAACAAAGTACTACAATCTAGAAGGCTTAAACAACAGAAATTTATTGTCTTACAGTTCTAAAAGCTAGAAGTCTGAGGTCAAGATGTTGACAGAGTTGGTTTGTTCTGAAGACCATGAGAGAGAATCTATTCCATGTTTCACTCCTAGCTTCTGGCTGTTTGCTGGCAATCTTTGATGTTCCTTGGCTTGTGGAAGCATCACGCAGATCTCTGCCTTCATCTTCATATGATGTTCTCCCTGTGTGCATATCTCCGTGTCAGACTTCCCCTTTTTATAAGGACACTAGTCATTGGGTTAGGGCCCACTCTAATGGCCTCATCATGACTTGATCATCTGCAAAGATCCTATTTCCAAATGAAGTCACACATTCACAGGTACTGGGACTTCAGTTTTGGAGAGGACACAGTTCAACCCATAATACCCTTCTTATCTTGCCTTATTTTTCTTTATAGTATGTATCACTGTCTGACATATTATAAACTTACATTATAACCATTTAACGTCTCTCTCTCCCAACTAGGATGTAAGTTCCATGAACATGTGGCTATAATGTTATTTAAAACAGTGCCTAAGTATATAGAAGGTATGCAATCAAATATTTGGTAAATGAGTAAATACTAAACAGGAAAATAGATTCCCCGATTTTAAAATATTAAAGTCTGAAACTCTGTTTGCATAGTCAAGAATTTGAAGAAACTGGGGCACCTGGGTGGTGCAGTTAGTTAGGCGTCCGACTCTTGGTTTCAGCTCAGGTCGTGATCTCAGGGTCCACGCTCAGTGTGGAGTCTGCTCAAGACTCTTTCTCTCTCTGCACCTCCCCCCACACTTTCTCTCTCTGTTTCTCTAAAATAAATAAATAAATCATTTAAAAAAAGAATTTGGAGGGGCGCCTGGGTGGCTCAGTTGTTAAGCGTCTGCCTTCGGCCCAGGTCATGATCCCAGGGTCCTGGGATCGAGCCCCGCATCGGGCTCCCTGCTCGGCGGGAAGCCTACTTCTCCCTCTCCCGCTCCCCCTGCTTGTGTTCCTGCTCTTGCTATCTCTCTCTGTCAAATAAATAAATAAAACCTTAAAAAAAAAAGAATTTGGAGAAACTAAGACTTCTCCAGTTTCTTTAATGTACATATTTGGAGTCTAAGACTCACTGGAGATCTACCCAAAATCTCTGTCACAAACTAACAAATACCATTACTTTGAAAATAGAAGACTGGGTAGAGACACTCGGTGGAAGAATGGAATTTGGGAGTGGTAGGTTGAGAGAGGACATGTAAGAAGTGGTAGAAGTTGAATGAGGTTAAAAGTGGTCAAGTTATGGCAAAGTCTAAAAGTAGTGATCTTTATGCCTGACTTCATGATAAAAGTATGCCACTGGCCTTCAGTGGAGTTACATTGTGTTCATTACACATTAAAAAGCATTTTTAGGGGCACCTGGATGGCACAGTCAGTTAAGCATCTGACTCTTGATTTCCTCTCAGGTCATGATCTCAGGGTCGTGGGATTGAACCCCACATGGGGCTCTGCACTCAGCGCTCAGCGTGGAGTCTGCTTGTCCCTCTCCCTCTGCTCCTCCCCCCACTTACATGCGTGCGCTCTCTCTTTCTCTCTAAAATAAATAAAATATTTAAAAAATAAATAAAATAAAGATAAAAAGCATTATTTAATATGAAAACAAATTTTGCCTGTTGCAGATATTAGAAGTGGCCCCTGTGGCATTTATTGTGATGTATTATCTGTAGATAATTTTTTTTTAAGATTTTATTTATTTATTTATTTGACAGAGAGAGAGATAGTGAGAGCAGGAACACAAGCAGGGGGAGTGGGAGAGGGAGAAGCAGGCCTCCCGCTGAGCAGGGAGCCCGATGTGGGACTCGATCCCAGGACCCTGGGATCATGACCTGGGCCGAAGGCAGAGGCTTAACGGCTGAGCCATCCAGGCGCCCCAGGAAAAGCTTTTTTTTTTTTTTTTAAAGATTTTATTTATTTATTTGAGATAGAGAGAGCATGAGCAGGGGTGGGAGGGAGGGGCAGAGGTGGGGGGAGAAGCAGACTCCCCGCTGAGCATGGAGCCCGATGTGGGGTTCGATCCCAGGAACCTGGGATCATGACCTGAGCCGAAGGCAGACGCTTAACGACTGAGCCACCCAGGCGCCCCTATCTGTAGATAATTTTATCAAGTGGTCTTACTATTATCTGTCTTTCATCTGATGCCCCCACTAGACTATGAGCTGAGGGGCAGGAGGCTCGGTCTTTGCTAGCCCATAGGCAGTCAAAGGACAAGTGGTAAATTAAAAGAAAATATTTGCAGCATACACACACAAAAAAGAATTAAGAGCCCTTACTTACATAAGGCTTTTATAGATCACTAAGAAGACAAATGACCCAGGGGATCAAAGATAGTGCAGGTGCCATATAAACATTAAAAGTTGCTCAATCTTGCCAGGAGCCAGGGAAATACAAATTAAAATAATAACAAAATTGAATTTTTGCCCATCTGCTTGCCGGAAGTTGAAAACTTCCAGGCTGGTGAGGGTGTGGATAATCAGACACTTTGAAACTTTTGGGTGTGGGACAGTATATGGAATGTTCAGATTTGAAATACATTGACCTTCTGACCCCAAAATCCCATGTTTAGGAAAAGAGTCCGCCCTCAAAATGATACACATCAATAAGACTCCAGAATTTCAATATAGGAAAGACCTAGGGGTGCCCATTTAGTTTTAAATCAAGAATATGATATTGGTTGTACTTTTGAATTTATGGAGTAAAATTCCTGCTCTCTACAGAATTAATTATTAATTAAATAGCACAATCAACATTTAATCAAAAAGTAGAGGCAAGGGATATAGTCAGATTCCTTGAAATGCTGTCATAGGGATTTAGTTGTGAATATTTAAGAGAATAACTCTTCGGCCTCTATCATTCCCTCGCTAACCCAGTCTCTCACCCAAAGCTGAACTTAAGTGAGAAGTGGGAAAGGCAGGGCGTGCACCCAGGGCAGTAAATCTCTCAGCTTTTGTCCCCAAATGTCACTCTCTGCTCTTGCCATCCCTGGTTGTTTCTGTTTGTAATGAGAAGGGGAAAGTGCGACTTAGAGCAAAAAATTGCCACAACCACTTTCTCATAATAAGGGAGGGGCTTCATGTTCTATATTTATAGCCAGGGAAAAGACCAGGTAGTAGGCCTCTTGGAATAGAAAAGATGGGACTCCTCTGACTAGGAAGAAGTTATTTTTATCGTGTCAACTGCTCTGCATAACAAAGTGAGAAGAAGCTGGACATCTCCTAGAGTGCGTGAGGAGAGGAGGGTCAGGGAAATGGGTGAGGTTTGAGGGGGTTTGAGAGCGAAGGGGAGGCTCAGCCAGCCCAGGGCACTGGAGGCCTGGGAGTTTCTCTGATGCTTCCTCCCCAGTTTGCAGCCCAGCTGGGAGCCGCAGGGTGCATGGTTGGCGGACAGCCTCCAACTTATACCTCCTTCAGGAGCCACTCTAGCTTTTTTTTTTTTAGGAGGTGGGGAAAGGTCCCGCTCTTTTCAGGGTAGCCCCCAGCAATGACTGAGGCAGGCCATGGAGAAGACCTAGACATTTCTGCCTTTACCGTGTAGGCTGTGCTTTGAGCGTCCCTGATTCCGGCCAAGTCTTTGTCAAGTCAGCCTGGGTCAGAGGCCGCCCCTCCCTTCCCAGCCCCCCCACCCCACCCCAGCCCTGCCCAGGCAGGCTTGCCTCCCCTTTGTCTTCACAGCTTTTACTTCCCCAGAATCCTTTCCCATCCTTTCCCTGTCTCAGCACCTGCTCCCAGGAGAGCCCACCTGGCACAGCCAAAGACCCTTCCTTTGCAACTGCAGACGTTTCACACCAGTGGGGATCTTCAAGGCACCAAAAGGAACTTTCTCTCATTTTAATTTCAAGGTCAGAATTTAAAACCGAATAATTGCCAATCTGTTCTCTGCCACACAGTCACCATTTAACCTTGACTGATGACCGATTTTTTCTGAGCAAACAATCACAAGCTCCCTCCGGAACATATTCCTTTTCTTTCTTTTTCTTTTTCTTTTTTTTTTTGTTGTTGTTAAAAAGAAATGGAAGAAATTCCAGAGGGAAAAGACCTGACAGATATTGCTACAAAACTTTCTACCTTTTATGGACAATAGATTCCTAGTCTTAGAGTAAGAAAAGATCTTGAAGTTCCTTCCAATTAAAGTCTGTCACTTTGCATGGGAGCATTCATCCACAGAGCCCTTGAAAATTGTCATCTAGATCTCTAGTTACAGAAGCAGACAGCAAACAACAGAACTTTGCAACCATCTTAGTAAAAACAGTTAACCTTCCAAGTAATTATAACTATGTTTGCTTTATTCAGGATTACCATCATACTTGGTGGTAACATCCACCTAGAGAAACTAGCACTTAAGTTATTCAAGGAGAACAAAAAGTTTGATCTTTAGGATCTTTTTTTTTTCTATTGGATACATTTTCCTTTTCATTGTTTTCAATTTACCAACTGCATTTTTTTTCTTTTTTTTTAAGATTTTATTTATTCATTTGACAAGAGAGAGACACAGTGAGAGAGGGAACACAAGCAGGGGGAGTGGGAGAGGGAGAAGCAGGCTTCCCGCTGAGCAGGGATCCCCCTGGGATCACGACCCAAGCGATGGCTGAATCTTAACGACTGAGCCACCCAGGCGCCCCTACGAACTGCATTTCTTAAAAAGACAACTCAGCTTTCTTTTTCAGAAAAGCAACACCAAAGGCCACTTGGCCTTTCTGATCTATGTGCTGGGGAATTTGTATTCATTAATTCAATACAGTGTATTTTTGTGGGGAGGGACATTCTTTGTTTTGTTAAGAAGAAAAAAAATTACTTTTATAAAATGCGTAACCTTAAAAATAACAATAAATAGTTATTACTTGTTTAATAAGCCTTTAAATATGTTAAGGGGGAAGTTGACATTCAAAATGATTTTTCTGTGTGTTTGATAGGGGAATATATTTGTCAATTCCTTTTGTTCTCTAAACGCTCGGTTCTCTGCCCTCTTTTGTGATCTCTGCTGAAATTACATCTGCGCTTGGCTCTTTCTCCTTTACAAAAAGGAGAAGCTCAACTTCAGACCCAGTTGCTTGACCTTCATTTATCCACTTTCCACCCCAGCTGGCGTGGAGCAGATGAGGTTACAGTGAGATTTCTCAGCCTCTTAGGAAGACCCTGGTCCCTAGACCTTTCTCTGCTGCTGCTTTGAGGAACTCTGTGCACCATCCGCCCTCTCTCTCCTGTGACCCACTGACCCAGTAGTTCCCAGGGCACGATGGCTAATGATCTGAGTCCAGCTCTACCTGGTTTCTGTTGACACCGTGGAACAGCTAACTTGTCTATACGAAAGGGTAGTTTCAGCTACAAATTACACACAGATGGTTGAGTATCTTTTCTGTGCTACTAAAATTGAGACAGGGTGTTTCCAAATCAGAGGCGATCATCTGAGTGAACGATATTTCCTTATGTGTACTTGTATGTATGTATTACATGTTGGCTGACAGTGATGGCATGTGTGTTCATAAGCACAGAGTTCAGGATATTTCCACATCTATAATATGTATGTGTAAATGTGTGTAACCCATATCATAAATGGAAAATTGTTTTCCTGTTTAAGTCTTAAATAGTTTAAATGGGAACTACCCAATAAGATTAATTACTGTTTTTAGTAACAGCTCAGGATAAATAGAGTTCCTTTGTAAGGAGCTTGTGATCTAAACAAGACTTATCAAACCAATACCTACAAAATTAGTTAAGAAAGGGGTGCCGGGGTGGCTCAGTCGGTTAAGCAACTGCCTTTGGCTTGGTCATGATCCCAGGGTCCTGGGATCCAGCCCCGCATCGGGCTCTTGCTCTGCAGGGAGCCTGCTTCTCCCTCTCCTCCCCGCTTGTACTCTCTCACTGTCTCTCCTCTCTCTCTCAAATAAAAATCTTAAAAAAAAAAATTAGTTAAAAGCCTAGGCCTCAGCATTTGTGTGAAAAACTAGTCTTAGAATTTGCCCTTTGTTACACTTCCCCAAGTTAGGATTATTCAAAGTTTTTCTTTACACACGGGAGATGGATAAGACCTGATGATCATCATCCTTAATTCATTATGTATTACTAAATAATAATGTAGTTTCCCAATTACTAACTAAATATTCTTGGCTTATGGTAAGGAAAAGGAGGAGGAGGAGAAGCAGGCACAGAGCTGGAAGGCTGTCTGGCCCAGTCCTTACACTTATAAAAGGCCTTGAATTTGGGCTTTTGACGCTACCTCCAAAGGAGATCACACAAAAATATGCTGATGGGATCGAAAGACGACACCCTCATCCAAATCTAAAACTGAGATCCCTGACTAAACTATATCGCCTTTAATGTACTACAGATTTTAAAAATTAAATCTTTAAATTATCTTGTGACTAGCACAGCTGTTTCTTGTTGTAATTTTTTTGTGTTACAGTCATCAATTGTTCAAAATGTGAACATTTAAAACACCACAATTTTTATTTATTTTTGAGAGAGAGAGAGAGAACGAGCTGGGGCGGGGGGGAGCAGAGGGAGAAGCAGGGAGCCCAGTGCGGGACTTGATCCCAGGACCCTGGGATCATGACCTGAGCAGATGCCCAACTGACTGAGCCACCTAGGCACTCTTAACACCACAGTTTTTAATCCTTTTAGCAATTTTTAAAAAATTAATATACTGGGAACCCCAAAAATAATGGAGGCAGCCTGGATCCCTCTCTGCCTTTGAGAAGTTCTGCAATTATTTGGCTAGAATGCAAATATTTCCATGAGGTAGCAGGAGCATTTTCATATAAGCCTAAGAAACTATAGACTAAGCAATCCAGAAAATAGGAAATTATAGGAAAGAATAAATTTTATGTTTCAAATGAAAACTCATTACATACTCTTTTTTTAAAAAAAAGTATGGATTTTATTGGATTTATATTGGATTTTAGGGACTTTGAGTATTTCAGTCTTACTGTTCCAACATATTAATACATATTAAGATATATAATATCTGTACCTTTAAAGCATACTTTCTCAGTGTAAAGTCACTAACTGCCCTCAGTAAACTTACAGAACTCGCATGTGTGGGAAGCTGTGAATATTCAACCAGAGTAAGTAAGCTATATGCTGAACAAGAGTTCTTGGACACCCGAGGCTTGGAATGCTAAAATAAAACCTGATGGATAGAGGGTCTTTGAAAGATAAGTCTTAACAGCGATGTCTTAAAGGAGAAAGGAGTGACAACTAAAACAATAAGAAAGTCAACTGTCATGAGTTAGAAGGGAAGGTTAATCCTGGGTAACAGGTCGACAGAGGTCATTATCTGAATTATAAATATCCTGAAAAGGAACTTCTTCTTCTTGTTTGCCCCGTTCCCGCAACTGCGTTGTCTCCTAGGGAAGCATTTATGGTTAGTTCAGCAAATTCAGCGTAGAGCTGTGGAGACAACCATTTTTTAACAGACATAACAAACCGTTATTTAACAGACTGAAATATGAAGGCATATGTCCATGGAGGTGGGAAATTAGCTCTTTGAGACCAATAGGCATTGGTCTGGCCAAGCGCATTTAGAGAAGAATAGGGGAGACAAAGATACAAAGGGCACCAAAGGTGAAAGGAAGGTTTGAGTCTGAATTCCATCTCTGCTACGGAGTTAGTGTATTCCTGCTTGTCAGCAGGCACGTGCCTAAGGCAAAAGCACAATGAAAGGAGGAGGGCTCTGGTGCCTGGGTGGCTCAGTCGGTTAAGCATCAGCCTTCAGCTCAGGTCATGATCCTGGGGTCCTGGGATTGAGTCCTGCATCAGGCTCCCTGCTCTGTGGGGAGCCTGCTATTCCCTCTGCCTCTCTCTCTCTCTCATGAATAAATAAATAAAATCCTAAAAAAAAAAAAAAAAAAAGAAAGGAGGAAGGCTCCTATCATCAGCCCAGAACTCTAAGAGCTAAAATATAAGCTCGTGAGTAACAATGGCACAAGCTGTAACTTTGTTGGACTCCACAGAGGGCAGGTAGAGGAAGATTTTTAAATCTGTAGTGGTATTCCAGGAAGAGCAGAACAGACACAACTAATGGTTTGTTTCATGGTGACCTGAAATATACATCCAGAGAAACCCCGTGAATGGTCCCAGATGTGCTCCGCATATATAGTCTCAGGTACTCCTCATAGCAGCTCTGTGAGTTGGAGATTTTTACTCCTATTTTACAGAGAAAGAAACTGACCTCAAAAAGAGATATCAAGTCATTTGCCCAAGGTTGGGTGGGAAAGTTGGGCTTTAGATCCATCTGACTCTAAAAGTGATGCTATTTCTACAGTATCTTTCTGTGTCATTCTTACTGTTACTTTAACTACTGCTTGTAAATTGACTTGATCTCCCCTTTCTTTAAGGGAAAGTACACAGGCTTGAACCTTGGAATCTTTGTTGATCCTTCCAGTCAATCATTCCACTGCTATTTATTGAGCATCTAATAAGAACTAGACATTGGGGTTAAAGAATGAATGAAATACAATTCCCACTCCCAAAGAGCATAGAGTTCATACATGGACTCAGTCACTAAACTGTATAGGATTCATTTCTCATATATCTCTCCCCATATTTCTCTTCTGAGTCTCTAGTACAGGCCCTCTCTGCCTGGACAATAGTCTTATAAGTGGTCTTTCTGGGGATGGCTGGGTTGCTCAGTTGGTTAAGCTCCAATTCTTGGTTTCAGCTCAGCTCATGATCTCACAGCCGTCCTGGAATAGAGCCCCGCATCAGACTCTGTGCTTGGTACAAAGTGCTTCAGATTCTTTCTCCCTGCCCCTTGCTCTCACTCTCTCTCTAAGAAATAAATAAAATCTTAAAAAGAAAAAAAAAAAACTGGTCTTCTGTGTTATTAGCCAGGTCATGGGAGATCTACTCAGAGTTGTAGGCAATGTAAAGAATTTATTTATTTATCTATTTATTTATTTATTTATTTGGGGGAGGGGGGTAAGTGGACTCTGTGGTGAGCATGAAGCCCGATGTTGGGCTTGATCCCACGACCCCAAGATCATGACCTGAGCCGAAACCAAGAGTCGGATGCTTAACTGACTGAGCCACCCAAGCGCCCCAGGGCAAATAATTTTTTTAAGTAATAGGGAGACATCCAGAAACTAGCAACAGTGAGAAACTGCAACCAAGCCTAGGGCCAAACTACTCCAGAGCTGCCGCTCCTTAGGACCTATAGCTATGGAAGGAGGCAGCTGGGAAACGGCTCTTTCTTCTGCCCTTCTGATCTTTTGGAGCCCAGCCCCTGCTCCAACTCAGAAGCCAGATGACCAAATGGAACCAGGACTGCAATCACAGGGGCCAACTGTCCCGTACAGAGAAGTAGGGAATGGATCAGGTAGGGGCAAATAGAGAATAGGCAGCTCTCTCGCTATTCATTCACTCAACAAATATGTACTGAATGTGTAGTCCATGACAGGTCCAGTGCCTACAGGAATGAACAGAACAGATCTTTTCTTCATAGAGCTTACAGTTTGGTGAAGGCCACTGAGAATGAGCCTAATTCAAACAGAAGGAAGAGCTGTGAAGAAAAGGAACACAGGTCAATAAGAGGGTAGAAGGAAGGAAACTGAACCAACTTTGAGAGCCCCAGAAGGTTTCCCAGAGAAAAGGACAAGAGCTGAGAGATCAAGGGGGAGATTAGAGAGGAGAGAAAGGACTGGAGAGAGTTTAAGCAGAGGAGAGGCAAGGGTGAGGTGCCAATGGTGGGAGGGAGCAAGGCTCATCCAGAAACAGAGAAGCACAGAGTGGAGGAAGGGGGAGCGCTAGAAGGACCAATGGCCTCAGTGAAGCTGGGAGGGGGCCAGGGCAGATCATGGGAGGATTAGTGGGCCAGGTTAAGGATTTTGGTTTATATCCTGATAGCAAGTGGGATTCTTAGTAACAGAGAATTCTCAGCAACAGAGAATTTTAATTCAAGAAGGGAATGAGGATGGGGTGGCTACAGTCAGATGTCAGAACTGGTTTGGAAGATCACGCTGGCTACAACACAGAGACTGAATGGGCGGGTGAGTGGAGACCACCTCTCGGCTACTGTAGAAGTCCAGGTGAGAGAGAATGAGAGCATGACCTGTGATGGTGGCCATGGAGACGGAGGGCAGTGAAGACAGGAAGAGTGATTTAGGAGCCATAACAGGACTTGGCAGTGCATTGGGCATGGGGGGCAGGGGAGAGTGAAGTGTCAGGATGACTCCTAGGTTCCTAACTTGAACAAATGATTAAAGTATTCACTGTGCTAGGAAAACATGGTAGGCCACGTTTGGGGATTATTACAGGTTGAATTGTGCCCCCTCAAAAAAGGTGTGTCAAAATCCTAACCCCCAGTACCTCAGAATGTGACCTTATGTGGAAATAGTGTCTTTACAGAGGTAATCACGTTAAAATGAAGTCATTAGGGTGGGTCCTATTCCAAAAGGATAGATGTCCTTATAAAAAGGGGAAATTTGGACCCAGAGACATGCACAGAGAGAAGACCATGTGAGACACAGGGAGAAGACCGTCTATAGGTAAAGGCATGCCTGAGGCTACCAGAGGCTGGGAGAGAGGCATGGAACAGAATATGCCCCGTTGCCCTCAGCAGGACCCAACCCTGCTAACATCTAGATCCTAGATTTCTAGCCTCCAGAACTATGAGACAACAAATCTCTGTTTTGTAAGCCACCTGGTGTGTGGTACTTTGTGATAGGAGCCCTAGGAAACTAACATAGGAATGAAAATCAGAAATCTGACTCTGGACAAACTGAGTTTAAGGGGCTATTTGAGAAACAACATAACAAGGTAGTTAAAAGCATGGACTCTGGAGCCATCTGCCTGGGTTTGGACCCAGGCTCTGCTGTTTACCAACTGTGGGAGCACACTCAAGTTAATGTAAATCTGTTACACACAGCCCCCTCATCTGTAACTGGGAGTAACACTACCTTTCTCCTAGGGTTGTCATGAGCAGAAAATGAGCTGATCATAAAGCACTTAAAATAGTGCCTGGCACATAGTAAGCATTATGGAAGAGTTTATTTACACAGACAATATATAAAGTCTCCCAGTATTGAATAGATTTGGTAATAGAGTCTGGAATTCAGAAAAGAGTTCTCCATTTTAAAATTGGGATTCAGTGGCATGTAACTGAAACGATAGGGAAGAACACAACATACCTAGAGAGCATGTGTGGGATGAGAAGAAGAGAGGGCTTCTGGACAAGTCTTGACACCTCCAACATTTATGGCTAGGAAGAGTAGGTTGAATCATCAAAGGAGATAGAAGAATGCCTAGAGAAAGCCACAATGAAATACCATCTCACACCTATTTAGGATGGCTCTTAGGGACTGATTTGTGTGTGCCCCCCCCCAAATTCATAGGTTGGAGCCCTAACCCCCAATGTGACTGTTTGGAGATGGAGCCTTTGAGATCATTAAAGTTAAATGATGTAATAAGGGTAGAACCCTAATCCAATAGCACTGATGTCCTTAAGAGGAAGAGACACCAGAGCACGCTGTCTCTGTCTCTTTCTCTCTGTCTGTCCTTGCATGCACAGAAAAAAGGCCATGTGAGGACAAATGAGAAGTTGCTGTCTGCAAGCTAGGAAGAGAGGCCTAATCAGAAACCAACCCTACTGGCATCTTGATCTTGGACTTTTAGCCTTCAGAACTGTGAGAAAATAAATTTATGTTGTTTAAGCTACCCATCTGCGGCATTCTGTTATGGCAGACTGAGCAAACTAATACAATGACTGTAATTTATAGAATGGAAAATAATGTGTTGGTGACAATGTAGAGAAATTGGAACCCTCGTACGTTGCTGGTGGGACAATAAAATGGTACAGCTACTGTGGAATACAGTATAGAGGTTCCTCAAAAAGCTAAACATATAATTACCATAGGACCAAGCAATCTCACTCCAAGGCATATATCCAAATTAATTGAAAACAAGGACTCAAACAGATACTTGTATGCCAGTGTTCATTGTAGCATTACTCCTAAGAGCCAAAAGGTATATCAACGGATGTAGTATATTCATATAGTGGAATGTTATTCAGCCATAAAAAGAAATGAAGTTCTCCTACATGCTAAAATATGGATGATTCTTGAAAACATTATAAGTGAAATAAGCCAGGCAGAAAAGGACAAATATTATATGATTCTACTTATATGAGGTATCTAGAGTAGGCAAGTTCATAGAGACAGAAAGTAGATTAGAAGCTACCAGGGTCTGGGGGAGGGAGAGATGGGGAGTTATTTATTAATGGGTACAGAGTTTCTGTTTAGGGTGATAAAGTTTTGGAAAGGGGTAGTGGTGATGGTTGCACAACATCATGAATGTTGTTAATGACACTGGATTGTATATTTTAAAATGGTTAGAAACACAAATTTTATATTATTCATGTTTTACCACAAAAAATAATAATAATAGCTAGAGAGTTTGGAAGAAAGCAAGAGTGTGGCATCATGGAGCCAAGGAAAAGAAAGTTTACCGAAGGAGAAAGTAGTTAAGAATGTTAAGAAAGGTGAATAACTGAAGTGATCCACTTAGCAAGAACTGGTCAATGGGAAAGATGGTGGTCGGAGTCAGACACAGTGGGTGGAGGAGTAAGGGAAAGAGGAGAAAATGTGGATGGTTGTAGCAAAGTCCCTCAGGAAGTTTGATAAGATGAGAGAACTGAATATGTTTGATGTTGATGGGAAAGATACCGATTAAAAAGACCGGTTACAGAAGAATGAAGGGATCATGTAAGGGCCAGGTGCTCAAGGCAGAGCCACAGAGTCCAAAGCAAGGGTGTGGTGACTGGGCTGAGGAGGGAGAGGAATTGCCCCTAGAGCAAGAGGCAGAGAAGGAGAGAGGAGGGTGATGAGAAGTTGAGGGGATTCAGTTCTCTTGTGAAGTGGAAGGTGAGATCCACCAGCTGGGGGCATGAGATGGGAGGGCAGAAGCTGAAAACAGTGGAAAAGTTCTGAAGGCTTCATGTGGGAAAGTGGACAGAGGAGCAGAGGTGGGTTGTCTGGCAGTGCTAAGGGCTGGTTGTTAAGTCGGCCGTCTGGGATTTCTCTCAAACCAGTTTGCCCTGGAGTGTGACTTTCTCCAGCACTGCTCAGCTGTGGAGTCAGGTATGGAGAGAGCACAAGATAAAGGGGCCTGCCCTGGGTTAGGCTTTTCCCAAATGGTACAAAACAAAGTGCAGGAGAGTTGAAGGCTGAAGAGGCGAAAGCCAAGGGGAGGTTCCAGAGGGCCTAGGGCTCTGGAGGTGGAGGGGGGTGGCCTGCGAGGTGAGGGGCTAGGAAATAGAGAGCATCCCTGTCCACCACACACACCTATCACGGGAGCATTTTTTTGTTTTGTTTTGTTGTTTTTTAAAAATTTTTATTTATTTGACAGAGAGAGAGACAGCGAGAGAGAAGGAACACAAGCAGGGGGAGTGGGAGAGGGAGAAGCAGGCTTCCCGCTGAGCAGGGAGCCCGATGTGGGACTCAATCCCAGGACCCTGGGATCATGACCTGAGCCAAAGGCAGACGCTTAACGACTGAGCCACCCAGGCGCCCCACGGGAGCATTTTTAAAGTACAATTTCAATCATGTCCCTCCCTTGGAGTCCACCAACTCAAGTAAAGGCTGAACTTGTATTAAAAGCCTTCCCCAGTAGGGCCCAGAGACCCTGCTTTAGACATATCTCCAAAACCTTTTCTATCATCTTCTGTCCCTTCTGTTCTTCTTAGAATAACTTCCCAGTGAAGAACCAGATTGGACCAGAAATTCTCCACTGCTTTCTCACTTCTGTGCTGTTGCTTATGTACTTTGCTCCCTCAGGAATGCCCTCCCCATGACATAAATCAGCACTTTCTCATTGTTCCTGTGGAATTTAATGCACATCTCTGTTACAGCCCTTGTCATATCTTATTATAATTTTTCGTTTGCATTTGTAGAGGGTATCTTTTGTGCTCATCTGCCCAAGGTCCCTTCTTCCATGGCTCCTCTCCTTTTTTTGGTAGCAGGTCTGCCCTGCAGTTAGAGAATTGCCCTTCCTTCGCTCATATGGATCTGACATGGCTCCCAAATGTGGATCCAGGACCATCTGGCTATGATTATGAGCACATGACCCAAACCAGGCCAATCAGCATCTTTCCTCAGGATCATATATGTGGAAAGTGAAACGGTCTCTCCTTGTTTAGGTCTGTCAGCTGAGATGATGTAATCCAGAAGTTGTCTGTGGCCGATTTCCACACCATGATTTCTAACCACTACCACATAGAGGAAGCCCAACTGAAATGGGGGTCGGGGGGAGAGGAAACCCAAGCCAGGATCACATTATTTGACTGGTACCACCTGATGCCACCCGCCTTCCTGGAACTCACCATTGTACAAGCCATACAGGTGCCTTTTTTGCTTAAGGCAGCAGGAGCCGGTTTTGTTTACTTGCCCCCCAAAACAGTCTCAGCAAATATACATGTTGTCTCCTCCGCTAGACTCTACGTGCTCAGCTAGACACAGACTTTGAATCACAGCATCTAACATAAAGGGTGCTCAATAATATGACATAAATGTTGAAATCCTAGCAATCATTCCAGGTCCAATTCAAATCTCATTTCCATCTATAAAACATTTTTTGACCCCCCCCAAATCAAACAGGATCTTTCTCAGAGCCCTAAAGCAATTGCCCGTGACTCCCAATGGCACGTTATAGATTTTGCTTCTTATTTTGGTTGTGTTCTTGGCCATCTCTCCCTACCAGATAGTAAGTACATTGGATGCGGGGCTCAAGCCTGTGTAGAAGGTGCTCGATAGAAGGTGACTGTTCTTAATTGCACTGCCCTGTTCCAGCTGAACAGAAGCAAAAGAAAGTTGGGTGAGAGTCAGTCTCTGCTCTGAGGCACCTGAAGCACACATTCCGCAAATAACGTGAATTGCCTTGGCCTGAATAGAAAACGAATAGAGAAGAAAGTAGGTAGCATAGATCCTTACAGAGAAACAGAGCTCTAGACTGAGAGCAAAAGATATTTTTATCAGGAAGTGTTAGAAGAATGCAGAACAAGCTCGGAAACATTTTGTAAATAAATCAGGAACCAAATATCCTGGAAATATAAAGCCACTCATAAATAAAGTCAAACACAGCATTTCCCCAAACATAAATTAGCAACCGCAGGAGTCAGTAAATCCTCTTTTCATTGTCTCCAAATTTCTTTGCAGCTAAATTAGGGTAGGTTAATCCGATCCTCTGCATGTGTCTAACCCTAGGTAAGCACAATGGCTATAAAATGCCCTGCTTCTCCAGAGAACACCGATGAAGCTTAATTGTTTGAACTATTCCAGCTCTATGTTAAATATGGTGGCAGAATTTCATTCAACTCTGCATCCCCCATGCACCACCACCCCTGAAACTTTCAATCTGCATATACTCTGGGAGGGGAATATCTGTTGAATGAATGGTGAGCAACTCAAATCAAATCTTCTCCCTCAGGCGTGCTCCTATCCAACTTCCTCACATTGTTTCCTCTTCAGCTCCTTCAGAGGTTTAAGAGTCCAGCCCTGGACAGCCAAATCGAAGCAAAAGTTTATGCAAGAATCCAGGAATCTCTGGACAGCCTTAGGGGAATCAGGCAAAAGGCATCTGGGTAAATATGCCCAACGTGATTATGTCATCTCAGCAGTAATAACATTGCTCAGTGTCCTCAGTCACCTGAAAGCTTTCCTCGTGGCAGTTAATATCTGGAGAGACCAGCTGGCTGGCTGCTCAGTAGGGTGTCACCACAAAGTGGCTTTACCAGGGTAAAGCACCAGAGGCTCAGGGCCTCAACTTTTCTGCATTTGATTAGAAATTTGATTAGATGTACTGTTCAAGATAGGTGTATTAGTCAGGCATTCTCCAGAGAAACAGAACCATGAATGGCTTGTATAATAGGATACATAGGAGATTTATTATAGGAATTGGCTCATGTGGTTATGGATCTGCAAGCTGGAGAACGAGGAAATCTGGTGGTGTACTTCTGTCTGGGTCCAAAGGCCTGAGAATGGGGGTTGCAGAGGGGTCCGGGGTGGTGGTGAGAAGGATGGTGTAAGTCCGGGGTGAGTCAGAAAGCTCAACAACCAGGAGCGCCAATATCTGAAGGCAGGAAAAGATAAATGTCTCAGCTCAGCTGAGAGAGCAAATTCGTTCTTTCTCTGCCTTTTTATTCTATTCAGACCCTTAGTGGATTGAATCATGCTCACCTCATTGGTGATAGTGACCTTCTTTACTCAGTCTACTGATGCAAATGCTAATCTCTTCCAGAAACACCCTCACAGACCCACTCAGAAATAACCTTCTACCAGCTATCTGGGTTTCCCTTAGCCAAATGAAGTTGATAAAAATAACCATCTTAGAAGGGTAATCAAACTAGGAAACCGAGTTGCACTCCCCCAGAACACTTCCCAATGGTTCAGAGACTCAACTAACCTGAAATTCAGTCTTCTACCCTAATGAAGTAAATACAAAAACTTTATGCACAAAAAGGTCAGGAGATTTTTCTTTTTCTTTTTCTCTTTTTTTAAGATTTTATTTATTTACCTGAGAGAGAGTGAGAGAGCATGGAGGGAGAGGGAGAAGCAAGACCCCAGGATCATGACCTGAGCCGAAGGCAGATGCTTAACTGACTGAGCCACCCAGGCGCCTGAGATTTCTTTTTCTTATAAGAAGAGGGGATTGGTGGGGCGCCTGGGTGCCTCAGTCGGTTAAGCATCTAGCTCTTGATTTCGACTCAGGTCATGATCTTGGGGTCCTGAGATCGAGCTGCACATCAGGCTGTGATATACAACTGCATGTCTGCTAGAGAGTCTCTCTCTCCCTCTCCCTCTGCCGCCCCTAAAATAAATCTTTTTTAAAAAAAGAAGAGGGGATTGGTATGTTATACTCTATGACATAGTTTGAATTTTTTTTACAATAGGCATGTTTTACTTTTATACTAAAATGCACATTTTTAAATTATGGCAGCAAATAATTCATCTGTGAGACCAAATTTTGGTTCTATGAGGGTAGAAACCATGTTTTGTTTTGCCTTGGCACTGTACTTTTAGCATATAGCACAATGTCTAAGACACCGTGTGTGCTGAATAAATATCCAAATAAGCTTCTTGACTCTTGTCAATCTATTCTAATTTAAAAAGTGGTCACAGTCATGTAAATCAGGGAAAGGCTGATTAGTTAATAGACAGTCAGAGCCTGTAGACACTGTAGTCCACAGGTTCCCAGCTTTCAGATAGTGCCTATTAGTGGTTTGTGAAATCGGTGTAGTGAGTCATGACTGGCATTTAGAAAAAATAGAATAGAATTCAGTAGGGGAAAAAAACCCAGTACATTTAATGAGGGTATTGTTTTGTGAAATTTTGTTTCCGTTTTGCACATACGGTGTGGTGACGTAAAATGTATTTCTTAACTCTGGGCTGCAGGCAAAAAGTCTGAGAGCCACTCGTCTAGTCTAAGTTACACACACACCCTGCTCCCCAGCCATAACAAACCACTTCCAGTTCGCCAAAACATCATGCTGGTTTCTCTTCTAGAGGACCTGGGACTTATCGCTCCCTTACCTGAAATGTGCTTGCCTCCTTGACTGCCTGCCCGCCCCCCACCCCACCCCCACTTCCTCTTTGAGATCCTGCTCAAGTATCTTGCCTGTGAACCCTCTGTGACCCTTCTGAGCAGAGCCAGACCCCCTGCTGGGGGTTCCGCCTCCCCTGCCCCCTGATTCATCACAGGGCTGGGCACCAGACAGGTGCTCACTTCTTCCCCTAGGGTGGGTTCCCAAGAGTGGGGACTTCGTGGCCCTTCCCTCAATCCCTGTGGCACTTGGTACATGACTGTCAAGTAATTATAAGGAAAAGACTTTGTGAAGAACAGAGAGGTTCTTTATGTAACAGAATAGCATCCAAATTTTTCAGCAGGAAGTGAAAAAAGCAAGGTGCCATACAGTATGCGTAATATGCTGCCAGGGTGTGTGTGTGTGTGTATATGTGTGTGTGTTTGTGTGTGTGTGTTTGCTGGCAGAGAGTAGCTTTGGAAGAATACAAAGGAGACTAGTAACAATGGTTGCCACCTGGGGACAGGCAAAGATAGGAGACTTTCACTATCTGCCTCTTGATTTTTGTGCTGTGTGCATGGGTTACCTGTCACTAAAATTAATAAATATTCCTCCAAAATGCCTTTATAGGCAGTGAATATAAGAAAGTCAAGATTTTAAAAAAACAAGATTTATGGCTTCCAAATATCCCACATATAGAAAGGCATAATTATTTTTTCTCAACTGATTTAAAAGGGGGGGAAAAAGCCTTTATTGTCTGTGAAGCCGAAAGATAAACCTAGACTTTTTTTGATTTACCACAAAAAAGGAGAAGTTAAATCTCCTTCTAGCCAGGAGAGCAGCCTGGATGTAAGAGGGAGACTGGGGTGGATGGAATTGCAGTTTCCCAGAAATAAGCAAACCTCCAGTCTTTATGGGAAACCACAGGTCCTTAGGAAGGCCTGACTAATGAACACTCAGCACTTGTCAAAGAAGGCAGTGGTAACAAAGGATAATCTAAGCTAATTTTGTAACCATTTGGAGAATAGGGTTCTTCTTCCAGCAGTCCTCTGATGGAGCTCTCCAAATTCTTTACCTCATTAAAATATTCCTTTATATAAGCCTAATTATCAGAATTAAAAGAGCTGCTTATTACAGACCTGGGTTTCTATGGCAACAGTAAAATAAATGCCAAAGTGTCTGAAGCATCGAGAAAAATAATATACACTAATAATAGGTAGCCCTGTGAATCTTTTTAATAAGACAACTAATTGAGAACCAGCTACTCTGCATGTTGCAACAAGAATGACTGTGGAGATCTGCAAACTTCTTAAAACCCAGCCAAACATCCTCTGTTTAAGTCACGGAAAGGATTCTGAGTTAAAAAGATTCATGGCTACTTTAGAGATATCATTGAGGTGTCCCAAGCCTATCTGTTGTGGAAGAAAAGATCATTTTCCCTTTTATATTACATCACATTACAAATCTGTCTCTTACATTCCACACACCCCCCCCTACATCCCCCCTCCTTCTGTTTGCTTAAGTGCCTGCTGAAATCTGGCAGGGATGACCCTGGCCCTGGGTCAGGGCCTGCCCGGTGGCCCTGTGTGAAAGCACCAGGGAACTTGCTCCCTTCTGCCACATCTGCCATGTTCCTCTCCTCAGAATGGAGGATGAGCTCCAAAGAGGGGGCCCTGAAATGGGCCCTTTCGGATTCATGTTTTCAAACACCCATTCTTTTCTTGAAATAAGTCATTTTCTTGACTTATTGTGAAACAGATGGCATAATCCTTTGTATTAGTTTGCTAGGACTGCTGTAACAAAGTACCCCAGACCAGGTGGCTGAAACAACAGAGATTTATTTTCTGACAGTTCTGCAGGCCAGAAGGCCAAGCTCAAGGTGTAGGCAGGGTTGATTTCTTTTTTTTTTTTTTTTTAAGATTTTATTTATTTATTTGACAGAGAGATAGAGAGAGAGTACAAGTAGGCAGAGAGGCAGGCAGAGGGAGAGGGAGAAGCAGACTCCCCGCTGAGCAGGGAGCCCCATGCGGGGCTTGATCCCAGAACCCTGGGATCATGACCTGAGCCGAAGGCGGCCACTTAACCGACTGAGCCACCCAGGCGCCCCAGCAGGGTTGATTTCTTTGGAAGCCACTCTCTTTGGCTGGTAGGTGGCCGTCTTCTCCTACCTGTGTTTCCACATTGTCTTCCCTCTGTGAGAGCCACTGTCCTAATCTCCAGTCATAGTAGATCAGGGCCTGCTCTAAAGACCTCATTTTAGCTTAATTACCCTTTTAAAGACCTGTCTCCAAATACAGTTACATCCTGAGGTACTGGGGGTTAGGACTTCAACATATGAAATTGGGAAAGCAGAGCAGAATTCAACTCATACCAACAAGAATGCTTCTTTAAAATGTGACTTTGCTGTCATTTCCATTAAGGTGAGCACCACCCAATATAACTGTTGTCCTTCTAAGAGAAGGGGATTAGGACACAGATACACAGAGACAGCAAACACCATGTGAACATGAAGATGGCCATCTACAAGCCAAGGAGAAGGTCCTCAGAAGAAACCAACCCTGGAGTGCCTAGGTGGCTCAGTCGGTTAGGCTCTTGATTTTGATTCAGGTCATGATCTCAGGGTCGTGAGCTCCGCGCCCCCCCCCCCCAAGACCGTAAGCTCCTTGTACTTTGGAGTTCTGTTGTTCTTGTCCATCATCAGCATTAAATAAATATTGCCTGTTATTGGGCCTGTTTTTCAAGGCAAGAGAAGAAAGAGAAGCCAGAGAAAATGGTAAAGGATCAAAGAAATATGAGAGAACCAGAAGAATGTTTGTGTCATGGAAGCCAAAGGAAAAGAAAATCTTGGTAAGAGATCTTTGGAAATCTCAAGGAGGATGAGGACTGAGAAATGGCCATTGGATTTGACAGTTGGTAATTCAAACAGCTCACAGCATGAGAGCGGCTGGGATTGGTGGCAGGGAAGAAAAGAGTGATCACTGAGAACTTTACATTTTTACCATATATTTCTACTGCTTGCTACATTTTACCAGAAGAATATATCTACGTGTAAAAATTTTCTTAACATATAATTATTTTTAAAGAAAGAAAGTTAAATCCTCTCTGGGCCCTCTACCCCTACCTTTTGGAAATATGCACTTCTAGGAGTTTGGTGCACATTTTCCTACATTGCTGGGGAGTGCAAAATGCAGAACCCCTTTGGAGGGCAATTTGGAAAAAGAAAAGCCATCAAAATTACAAATGCAGTTAATTATACCTTAATCAAGTTTTTTAAAAAAATATTACAAATGCATAAACCCTTTAGACATACACACATGCAAAATGATACTATGTACAAGGATATTCACTGTAGCTTTATTTGTTATAGGAAAAGTCTGGAAATAATCCAAGTGTCTTCCAATAAGGGACAGTTAAATAAACTGTGCTACAGCCATACAATGGAATCTCATGCTGCTATTTAAAAAAAAAAAAATGAGGAAGCTCTTCTTGTACTGATATGGAAAGATTTCCAAGATAGATTAAATGAAGAAAAAAAACAGAGTACAGATGAGCTGTATGCTCCTTTTATGTAAGCAAGGAGGCAAGAGAAGAATACATTTATAAGTATATGTATAATATATATTTTTAATTTGCTTATATTTGCATAAAGAAACTGGAGGGATAAGAAGCAAATAGAATTGGTTATCTGGAGAGAAGGGTGTAGATAGGGACAGAGCATCATTCTAGATTATTTTCCCATTTATATAAAATGTCATTAGATCCTTAGAACAAATCTGAGGCAAGTATTATTATCCCCATTTTACAGACGGAGATTAGAAAGACCAAGTTACTTGCCCAGTTTACCAGTTTACACAGCTGGTAAACATGGAGCCTGATTCCAGTCTAACTCTGCCTGACTTCATAGTCCATGCTTTAACGTGATTCAGACTGTTCCCTGAATAAACATGTGCCCCTGGTCTTCAGATTTATGATCTAAAATAAATCATATTGAAGGCAGAATAATCAAAAGTAATAGCCAAACATATTTTAAGGTGTTTATGCAAATAAAAGGGGCTAGAGATTGGGAGATATTTTTTTATTGGTGGGGTGAGGAGAGCTGGTTTTACTGGTGGTTTGTGTTTGTTTATTTGTTCCTTTGTTGGCTTCCTGGCTTTTTAGATGTCTGTTTTGGAAGCAATAAGTGGAGGAGGGGATGGAAAGATGATCTACTTTATGTGGTACATACAGTTCCCTTAGGCAAGTAATTTTTTGCTGAGGCTTTTGAAGTTTAGCATTTATGCTGTTTAGCTCCAGGATATGTAGTCCAAGAAAGACTGGAAATATAGGAAGGGAAATAAAAGGTGAAGAAAAGGGGCTCCTCGGTGGCTCAATTGGTTGAGCGTCCTAATCTTGGTTTTGGCTCAGGTCATGATCTCATGGGTCATGGGATCAAGCCCCACTTCAGGCTCTGCACTCAGTGGGGAGTCTGCTTGAAGATTCTCTCCCTCTGCCCCTCCCCTTTGCTCTCTGTCTCAAATAAATAAATCAATCTTAAAAAAAAAAAAAGGTGAAGAAAAGTACCTTCCTGGTTAAGACTTCTGCCATCACTGCTGCAATTCTCCTCGGTAGGAAGGATTTACTATCTGAGCATAAATGAAAAGTCTGGAGTTCATCCATCAGCAAGATGGTTTTGGCTCCCAGGTAAGTTATACTGTGTGTTCTAGATCTTTTCTTAACTAATCGTGTCCTTTTTTCCATGTCGTGAGGAAATCTCTCTTAATCCAGAATCCGTTTCTAAACGGAAATATCCAGGCCTTGAATCAAGTAGCTCTTGGTCTGAGCAGTTCACATCCTGAAGTCCATGAGTCACATGCTTATGGTTGTTACTTAAGTGTAAGACCTGGAGGTATAAGTCCTTCAGAGGGCTTCTAATTAGAACTCTTTGAATGGCAAGGATTTTTTTTTAAGTTTAGTGATAAAAAGGGGACTCCCCAGAACCCATAGCAGAGAGTAGAGAGTTCTCCACTTCTCCGTTCTCTGGTAAAGATGGAATAATAGAGTAGTTTAAGCTCTTCTTCTGGAGGTGACTCCTGTCCCCATCACAGGGACTTACAAATGCAAGGACCACACAAAATGGTTGCCCTAGTTCCAAACCACCTTATGAATGCTTTGCCTTTGTCTTGCAGCAAAGCTGACTTCTGGGCTCGGCCCACAGGTCCTCAGTCCTCCCAGCATAGCTAGACCAGGCCTTGTGGTGCTTTTGTTCTGGAGACCAACCCTCACCTTGGCTCATGACAACTAAGAAAAGATGAAGCAAACTTAGCCATGACACCACTAAAATCAATACAGAGTAAAACTTTCCTTCTTTGCAGTCTTAAGGAGAAATAAGAACCCCTGTGATCTGCAACACTTGGAAGAGAATTAGCACTCCCTTGGTAATGGAATAAGTATAACACCCAGATCCCCCTCACTGTCAGCATCAAAGCGAGAATCTGAATGTGTTTCCTGGTGAAATGGTGTATTGGCTGGGTGTTGTCTCACTGTTTGCATGCAGGGATGCTCCATTCATTAGTTTTACCACATATTCACTCATTATTCATTTACTCATTCATTTGTACTTGCTGAGCCAGATGGCATATTAGGCACTGGGCTTGCAACAGAACAAGACAGAGATGCAGTCCCTGCCCTCAAGGAGCTTACAGTCCAGCTGTGGTTCTCTCCCTCATCACTCATCAGCTTCAAACTCCTCCCTCTTATCAGATCTCCATGCTTCAGAGCCACAGCCCTGTCTCTCCGGTCTATTGGAGTGCTAGTTATCGCCTGAGATCTCTTAGCGTTTATCAGCTTCCAACCGAAGGAAGTAGTGAGGTCTAAAAATCATCATCATTATATAGTTTGAAATACTTTTCTTATTTGGAAAACAACTCATTTGAGCTTCACAACATATCTGAGCTGGGCAGAAATTATTCTCTTTTTTTTCTTTTATTTTTTAAAAAAGATTTTATTTAGGGCGCCTGGGTGGCTCAGTTGGTTAAGCGACTGCCTTCAGCTCGGGTCATGATCCCAGGGTCCTGGGATCGAGTCCCACATCGGGCTCCCTGCTCTGCGGGAAGCTTGCTTATCCCTCTCCCTCTCCCCCTGCTTGTGTTCCCTCTCTCGCTGTGTCTCTCTCTGTCAAATAAATAAAATCTTTAAAAAAAAAAAAAAGATTTTATTTATTTATTTGAGAGAGAGATAGTGAGAGAGAGCACAAGCAGAGGGGAGAGGGAGAAGCAGGCTCCCTGATGAGCAGGGAGCCCAACGTGGGACTCCATCCCAGGACCCAGGGCTCATGACCTCAGCCGAAGAGAGACACTTAACCAACTGAGCCGCCCAGGTGCCCCTCTTTCTTTTTTTATATAACAGCTTTATTGAGCTGTAATTCTCATATCATACAACTTACCATTTAAAGTGTGCAATTAGTGGCTTTTACTATATTCATAAATTTGTGAATACAGCCATCACCACAATCAATTTTAGGAACATTTTCATCACTCCAGGAAAAAAAACCCATACCAGCTACCTAATATATTAGTTTACTTTCTGTCCTTATAGATTTAATTATTCTGCACATGTCACATAAATGGAATCCTATAATAATCTGTTGTGTCTGGCTTCTTTCACCTTGCATAATGTTTTTATGGCTCATCCATGTAGTAGCGTGTTTCAGTACTTCATTCCCTTTTATGGCTGAATGATATTCCATTATGTGGATATTTCATATTTTATTTATTGATTCATTAGTAGATGGTATATCCCATTTTATTTCATTTTATTTATTTCATTTAATTTTTTGGTGCATTTCATTTTATATGTGAAGAAACCAATGCAAATAAATGGCTGGGCTGTTCAAAGCCAGGTCTCCTGGCTCCCGATCCAGGGCTCATTCCCTAAAATCCACTAGGTCCCATAACTTAAAAGTACACGTTCATTTCTACTTCTTTTTTTTTTTTTTAAGATTTTATTTATTTATTTGACAGAGAGAGACAAAGCGAGAGAAGGAACACAAGGAGGGGGAGTGGGAGAGGGAGAAGCAGGCTTCCCACAGAGCAGGAAGCCCGATGCGGGGCTCGATCCCAGGACTCTGGGATGGTGACCTGAGCCAAAAGCAGATGCCTAACGACTGAGCTACCCAGGCGCCCCTCATTTCTACTTCTAAAACACATCTATCTATGAAATTCTGCAATAGGGAATGACGCTAAGAAATGCAATGTCACCTCGGTGGTCCAGGCAGCCACCTCACTATGTGCTATTGCCATTTTAGGGTTTTTCCCAATTTCCAGGGAAAAAATAAAAAGAAGTCAATAAAAAATGGGTCTCTGTAGAACATAGTTCTCACTGTTGCCCCGGTCCCTTTCTCTGATTCTATGTCTCTTCTCTGTAGTTGTCTGTGAGCAATTCACAGGTCATTAGAACGGGCCTGTGAAAGCAGAGAGAGAGAAAGAGAGGAAGTTCCTGATTAAAAAGAAGTACATCATGGGGCGCCTGGGTGGCTCAGTCATTGAGCATCTGCCTTCGGATCAGGTCAGGATCCCAGGGTCCTGGGATCGAGCCCTGCATCAGGCTCCCTGCTCCTCGGGAAGCCTGCTTCTCCCTCCCCCACTCCCCCTGCTTGTGTTCCCCCTCTCGCTGTGTCTCTCTCTGTCAAATAATAAATAAAATATTTAATAAAAAAAGTTAAAAGTACATCAGAAGTTGACAGCCATCACCACTCAACTTCAGGTGCCAAGGCACAGACTCCAGAATCCACAGGCCACATATGCAAATGTTATGAAATTCATCCCATTTACTCTTGTTTACCACTAGTTTTGTAAACTTAGATGAGGCCCTCGGTGGGGCGATATCGTAGTGGAGACTACTATAATATAATAATTATTTCTGTATACAGAGATTTTATTTAATTTTAAAAGAAAACAACTTTTGGGGCGCCTGGGTAGCTCAGTTGGTTGAGCATCCAACTCTTGATTTCAGCCCAGGTCATGATCTCAGGGTCTTGAGATGGAGCCTAAGCCAGGCTCCAGGCTCAGCAGGGAAAGGAGGGGAGTCTGCTTGGGATTTTCTTTCTCCTTCTGCCCATTTCCACCTCCCCCACCCTGTGCTTTCTCGTGCTCTCTCTCTAAAATAAATAAATCTTAAAAAAGAAAACAACTTTAGACAAAACTTTGACCCTATAACAAAGCAAATCTGTCTAGCTTTAAGTCAAATTCCAAGAGTAGCCAACGTCTACTTTTCAGCAGCTAGCAAGAGCACCCTTAATGAGCCACACTGACATTTCTTCATCCCATATGGTGTAAAACAAAACCAATCTAGACTCCTTGACAAGCTTTACATGGTCATTTGAGTTTTACAAACAGTTTCTCTAATAGTATGCCAAAATCATTAGTTTTGTATTCTTTCCAGATAGCTTTACTGTAACATACGGTAATGTTTATCCTGGTACTGAGTCTTCTATAAACAGTCAACCAATGCTCTACAATAGAAAAACAATCTATATGCAAATGAAACATCCCACAGGTATTTTTTTGTTTTGTTTCATTTTCAGTAGGCTCCATCCCCAGTGTGGAGCCCAACACAGGGCTTGAACTCAGGACCCTGAGATCAAGACCTGAGCTGAGATTGAAAGTCAGATGCTTGACCAACTGAACCACCCAGGTGCCCCACAACCCACAGGTTCAAACCTGGATATACTAGAGAACAGTCTGTATATGTTAATCTCAACACTGTGAAGATCCATTCAGGCTGCTATAAGAGAATGCCATAGACTGGATTGCTTATAAACAACAGAAATTTGTTTCCCGTAGTTCTGGAGTCTGGGGAGTCCCAGACCAAGGTGCTGACACATTCAGATTCTGGTGAGGACTCACACCCTGTTCATAGATGGCCATCTTCTCGCTCTGTCCTCAGATGGTAGAAGAGAGCAAGAGAGCTCTCTGGGGTCTCTTATAAGAGCACTGATCCCATTCATGAGGACTTCACTTTTATGACTTAAGGCCCCACATTCCAAAGACCCCACCTCCAAAAACCAGCACATTAGGGATTAGAATGTCAACGTATGAATTTGGGGGGGACACAAATATCCAGTCTATAGCATATAGCAAGGATAATAAAGTTGAATAAATTAACTCGGAAGCATCAAAATTAAATGCCAGCCTCGTAAGCCAGACTAAGAGAAGCAGGCTGATAGAAACAAGAGAACATTGTCAGAACTTACTATGCAGAATACCAGGTTGATGTTGCAACCTCAGTGAGTTTTTTGCAGTTCATCTCTCACTTCCTCTTTGTCTCCAGCTTTCCTCTCTTCTTGGGAGATTCCTGTTCCAGGATCTCAGTGAACTAACCAGCTTAAATCTGGGTAGATCTCCCAGCCAGGACTGTTTCAGTCAATAGTGGCCTGCGCCTCTTACGAATATTTGTATGCTAAGAACTAATTAGAAACGTATTCTGATTCCAGTGCATCTCCTATGCTAATGTAGTGCTCTGTCCTGGCCTGGCTGGGGACATAATGAGTCCCACAGATGAGCCCTTCTGATCAGCAGACCTCCTTCAGGGGAGGGAGCTCCAAAGGAGAGGAGTGGGGGTTGGGTGAGGGTGTGTCTAAAATGAAAAACCTGGGGGCGCCTGGGTGACTCAGTCGGTTAAGCGGTTAAGCGTCTGCCTTCGGCTCAGGTCATGGTCCTGTGTCGGGCTCCCTGCTCCACGGGGAGTCCTTTTCTCCCTTCCCTCTGCCCCTCTACCTGCTTGTGCTCTCTCTCTCTCTCTTTCTCTCTCAAATAAATAAAATCGTTTAAAAAAATAAATAAATAAAATGAAAAGTCTTTCCCTCCTGTTGTGGGGGGAAGAAAACCTCAGTTCAGTCTACCTCCTGAGTGTTTCTTTTACTATCCACACAAAACACTTCACTTCTGACATTTCTGGTCACCAAATGTATGTGTGGGGGTGGTTTCCCCACAACAGCAAGCAAGTCTCCAACACCAGCGAGGTGTCTTACGATTTGACTCAGTTCTGACACTGTCTACCCAGAGATACACAAACTCATTTCAGAGGCCAGTTGCAAGCCCAGGTTATTACCTGTGCTTCTGACCTACCAACTGTAGAGGGAAGTTCCAACAGCCCCTGCCTTGGATTTGTTTAATTTGCTAGAGCAGCTCACAGAACTCAGAGAAACACATATACTAGTTTACTAAGGGTTATGATAAAGGATACAGGTGAACAGCCAGATGAAGAGATACATAAGGCAAGATCTGGGAGAGTCCTGAGCACAGGAGCTTTTGTCCCCATGGAGTTGGGGTACATCATCATCCTCCCAGTATGGATGTGTTCACCAACCTGGAACCTCTCTGAACCCCCCACCCCCCAGTACTATTGGGATTTTATGGAGGCTTCATCATGTAGGCAGAATGTGTCATTAACTCCATTTTCAGCACTTCTCCCTTCTCAAAAGAATGGGGGAAAGGGGCAGACTGGAAAATTCCAAGCTTCTAATCATGGCTTGGTGTTTTTAGTGATCAGCCCTCAACCTGGAACCACCCAGTGTTGCCTTCTTAGAACAAAAGACACTCCTATCACCCAGGAAATTACAGGGATCTCAAGAGCACCGTGTCACGAACCAAGAGCAGAGACCAATATATACTTTTTATTATCTCACAGTGTCCCACCATAACTTCTTTTTTTTTTTTTTAAAGATTTTATTTATTTATTTGACAGAGAGAGACAGCGAGAGAGGGAACACAAGCAGGGGGAGTGGGAGAGGGAGAAGCAGGCTTCCCGCCGAGCAGGGAGCCCGATGCCGGGCTCGATCCCAGGACTCTGGGATCATGACCTGAGCCGAAGGCAGACGCTTAACGACTGAGCCACCCAGGCGCCCCCCACCATAACTTCTGAAAGAGACTGGAAGCAAAACATCAAAGCATACTAATACAGGACTAGGGAGAATGCACCCCTGATTTGGGAGGGTCTTTCATCTGTAAGGGTGAACGAACCAAGAATAACCAATAAAAGTTGAAGAATACTACACATAGCGTGATTACATTGACTTAAAATCTCAAAACTACATGTCCCCAGGGATATATCCAAATTTGGAAATAAAGACATGGGAATGACAAAACACCAAATCCTGGATAGTTGTTACCCTTGGGTGACAGAAAGCAGTGCTTTCAGGGAAAGACAAAGGAACTCAATGATATTAGGAGTTTAATTTCTGAAGCTGAGTGGTGGGTACGTGAGCGTTCAGAGCACCGTCTGTTCACAATGGAGTTCATTTTTTTAAATTTCTGTCTTAATGACTAATAAAATAAACACTGATGGACATCACCACATAAATGAGAGCTCCTTCCAGTCCTCAATTCGTCTGTTTCATGTGCCCAAGTAGTCTTTTTTTTTTTTTTTTAATTTTGGTAAAATACAGATAACAAAACTTACCATGTTAACCACGGTGGTGTTCTCTTCAAGCTACGGCTCCCATGCGACAGGTGACTAGGGGATGGTATCGGCATAAGACAGAAACCCAGTTGGTTCATAGGCAGTTTTTCCAGTCTGTTAATATTTTGATGCGATCAGGGCAAACCTTCTCACAAAGAGGAGGTATTCATCATATTTGAGGACCCTAAGGAAAAAGCTGAAAATCCCACATCGGTGCCTTCCTTGAGTGGATATAGTGGCTGGCGGTGTGGTTTCAAGGACCTCGGCATTTCCGCTACCTAAAGCAGGTGAGAAATCATGAAAACCCGCTCCTTATCTTAAATAGCTTCAAGAAAGCGAGATTGATCATCTCTTTTGGAAGCCGATTAAGCTGCAAAAAAAGGCCATGTTTGGGGGCGCCTGGGTGGTTCAGTTGGATAAGTGTCCAGCTCTTTGCTTTGGCTCAAGTCACAATCTCAGGGTTGTGAGATCGAACCCCACACTGGGTTCGTGCTCATCATGGAGTCTGCTTGGGTTTCTCTCTCCCTTTCCCTCTGCTATCCCCACCCCAACCCTGCACGTGTGCTCACTCTCACGCTCTCTCTCTCAAATAAATCAATCTTTTTGTTCTTTTTAAGATTTTATTTAGGGCGCCTGGGTGGCTCAGATGGTTAAGCGTCTGCCTTCGGCTCAGGTCATGATCTCAGGGTCCTGGGATCGAGTCCCGCATCGGGCTCCCTGCTCCTTGGGAGCCTGCTTCTCCCTCTGCCTCTCTCTCTCTCTGTCTCTCATGAATAAATAAATAAAATTAAAAAAAAAGATTTTATTTATTTATTTGACACAGCGAGACACAGCGAGAGAGGGAACACAAGCAGAGGGAGTGGGAGAGGGAGAAGCAGGCTTCCCACCGAGCAGGGAGCCTGATGCGGGGCTCGATCCCAGGACCCTGGGATCATGACCTGAGCCGAAGGCAGACGCTTAACGACTGAGCCATCCAGGCTCCCCAATAAATAGGTCTTAAAAAAAAAGAAAAAAGAAAGTCCATGTGTTTGGCTGCAAATGCCAATGAGGAGTGAAGTGTGCCAGGGTGCCATTAGGATGGTTATCATTTTTATCAGGGCTCTGCTTACAAACTTCTTAAGGTTTTGAGTTACCTGTTTTTTTTTTGTTGGTTTTTTTTTTAGACCAATTAGCCAGCAATTTTTTTTTTTAAAGATTTTTATTTATTTATTTGAGAGAGAGAGAGAGCATGAGAGGGGGGAGGGTCAGAGGGAGAAGCAGACTCCCTGCTGAGCAGGGAGCCCGATGCGGGACTCGATCCCGGGACTCCAGGATCATGACCTGAGCTGAAGGCAGTCGTTTAACTAACTGAGCCACCCAGGCGCCCCTGAGTGACCTGTTCTTAACTCTGTTTTTCCCATAAGCCTTTTTATTTTTAGTGCACGATTTGGCTAGTTATGAGGTTTTTCAAAAATACAGAAGAATCGTTTTTGCTCTCTACATATACTTGTGTGTTCTAAATAATTTTTAAAAGTAAGAAAAGCCTGTAAAGTAGGAGAGTAACTTCTTTTCTCTTTTCTGGGCAGATGTCAACCCAGGGGTTAGGCAAATCAAAATAGCTTAAACAATAAGGAAAATATATCATTTCATACAACATAAAGTTCCAAACATAGGGTGTCAAATATACAGTGGCATAATGATGTCTTCGAGGACTGAGTCATTTCCATCCTCCTCTTCTGCCATCCTCAGCGCTTTGGCGTTCATCCCCAGCTTGTGCCTTCTGCTCTCAAGATGGCGGCCGTAGCATTAAAGCTCACAGTGTCATACAATTGTGTTCAAAGGCAAAAAGAAGTTTTTGCTTTAGAATCTTTTTTTTTATATTAGGGAGAAAACTCTTTGCAGAAGCCCACTTGCAAATTTCCTTTCAGATTTCTTTGGCCAATGTAGGATCCCATGGCCAAGCCCTAGCTGCAAGACAAGCTGATTAATGAGTACCTGGCATTTTCAGCCTTTAGAGAGGGAGACAGCTCTACCAGCAAGGAAAACACAATGGGAATGGCTCTTGGGTTGGCAACAGCACTGTCAGCCAAGGCAGTAGGTAACTAGACAGGTCTGTCTGCAGACAGAACCTATGCTTTGCTCCATGATGTCACTTTTAAGATTCTGACAGCTCTTAAATGGCCTTTTCATCACAAAGTCTATAATGTACCACACCCTCAAATTCACCCTACCTTTCTGCCTCCCATCTTCGCACATGCAGTTCCCTCAGCCTGGGACTCTGTCTCCTCCCACATCTGCTTTTAGACATAGAGTCCACTCTTGAACTTGCCACTCAAACACCATGTCTCAGGAAAGCCTTCCAAATAATGGATCATACTTTGCAATTCTTCCCTCTGGTCTCCCATAGCCCTAGGAAACTCCCCACACAAGGTCTAGCACAGGGTCTGCAAAGGCTCAACAAGTCTGGTGAATTAAATTGAACTGTTTCGCCCTCTGAGCCACAGAAGGAAGTGTAATAGAAAACAAGTTTCTCTTCATAGTATAGTATCTGGGGGGCTTTGAGTGAAGAAATACGGCACAGAAGAGCTACCCCAAAAGTTTAACATTGTCTTTTTCTGTTTTACACTCTGTTTTAATTATAAAAATAATTATTGCCCAAATTATTTAGGAAGTTTACCTAAAAGCAGTTGTTTTCCTCTCCCAAATTATTGGAATGACTGTTTTAACCCTTCCAAATTCTTTAACTTCTAAGCACTAGTCTTTATCAATTTTTCAACTGCTTCTTAAAATTAGCAATATGGTAAGAGTTGTCAAAGCTGGATGATAGGTGTATGGTAATTCATAACAGCACTCTACTTGTGTGTATGTTTAGAATTTGCATAAGTAAAATTAAAAATTAACCGTTTCTCCATCTTTCAGAACCATTGAAGCCTATGGCTATGTATTTAGTAGAAAATATAGTAGACATTCAAATATTACACATGGGAAATTAGCTTCCACTCAATTCAGACACAAAATCTGCAGGCCCTTTGGTAGGGTTTTCTTCTTTCCTTCCCCAGATTCAATGAGTCATGAAGCTTTATCCTTCCATTCACTTTCGGCAAGAGTGCCAATGCAGTATCTGAGCATATGCCAGTTCATCAGTGATGTTAAAGTTCTTCATTGCTGATATGTACTGATTTTCTTTTGATTAGGACTTCTGTGGCCATGTTGGGTCCTTGTCAGGTGGGTTCCAACTGTGATGGTTTCACGTTTACTTAAGTAAGCTAGAGAACTTTCATTTAAACAAAGAAAGAAAGAAAGGAAGAAAGAAAGAAAGAAAGAAAGAAAGAAAGAAAGAAAGAAAGAAAGAAAGAAAGAAAGAAAGAAAGAAAGAAGAAAAGAAAGAAAGAAAGAAAGAAAGAAAGAAAGAAAGAAAGAAAGAAAGAAAGAAAGAAA